>NC_039263.1:24676601-24816601 GCF_003368295.1 Carassius auratus | reverse complement strand
TGCGTAGGGAAGACTCAGACTCATCCACTTACACAGGACCAGAGAGACTGAGCACCAGAGAGAAGCACAATTCATCTTCCAGCGTTTTATTGCTCTCTAATTTGAGATTGAGAGTTAAACTAACAAAACCTCACAACGTTACCAGTAGTTATGATGTTAAACAGCTGCTATCTAAAGATATTGTTGGACTAATATTGCAACATTTGTGTAATCTCCATAAATTACTCTCTCTGCATTATGTAACTTATTGTTTCTTAAGCATCGATCCCATCATGCATCTGAACATATATGTATTTAAAAAGGGTCTAGAAAGGTTCAAATATACATATTAATATATATATATATATATATATATATATATATATATATATATATATATATATATATATATATATATATATATAAATCTTTAAGATAAATTAATAAAAAATAAATGTAGCTAAATAAATGTATAAAATATAAATATTACCTATGTTTTTTTAAATAAATGAATATATTTTAAGATATTATCAAAAATAAATATTATTTAAATATCTAAAGTATTTTTTTAATTATTTGAAAATATTATAAATTTTTAATAATAATATATATTTTTAAAAACATATTTTTATTTAAATATTTAATATATATATATTTACATGATATGTAAAAATTGATAGCCTGAATGCACTGTAAGTTGCTTTGGATAAAAGCGTCTGCTAAATGCATAAATTTAATTTAATTTTAATATATATATAGTTAAAATAAAATTAAAAAAATTATAATATATATATATATATACAAATACAAATAAAATAAATAAAATACAAATATAAAATATATATAGTTAGTAGAGTTATTATATTATATTATTATTATATTATTATTATATTTACTTATACATAAATTATAAAATTAATTGTGTGTAAATTAAAATCTTAAATGTAACATTTGCTGGTAAATACTGCCAGCGTTCAGCCACCTCTGCTATTTTGCATATACTGACTGTCTCCACTAAAGAATGTGTGTGTGTGTGTATTATTAAATGCAACGCTGCGCTGGTTGTGATGTTTGATCAGGATGTTTGCAGTCATGCTCTCCTCATGTCGGCAGGTTTATCATGTCACACCCTAAACAAATATCAAAGTCTGTGCCGTTAACGCTTCACCAAGGACAGTTCAGCGGCCTGACCTGTATTTCTCTGCACGGCTTGTTTGCTCAGAGCTTGGGTAATTCAGAGCAAACAGAAAACACTCCGGCAGGAATCGATACACTCTCGAAACATCTGATCTTGATCCGTAGAGACTGAAACATGAATCATTGACATGCAAATATCATATATTATGCATCACATCCTGTCCTCCTGCATCATTTATTCTGTCCTGCAATCATCATTTGCTTTATTCAGCTGTGTGCCTCATTCTGCAGTGCTATCGTTTTCATTTAAATGCTGTTTTGCTGGTTTCATGCGTATTGCACTAGAACTATGTTATATTATATTCCTGAAATGCTGTTTTACTGGTTTGGAGCTCATCTTCATTCACTGGTTCTGTACACAATGCCAGTTAAAGATGTAATGTGTTATTTGTGCTCAACTCGTCTTGTGCTCCAGACAGTACAGGCCCAAACGCAACGTGACGTTTGTGGACAACGAGACGAAGGTCTCAGCTTATACAGTCAAGAGTTTTGTCTTCTTGCCTGAGAAATCAGTTGGAGATCCGAAGGTGGATGTGGTGACGACGGTGAACATCCCAGCCGTGGTGAGTGTATGTGTGTGTGTGTGTGTGTGTGTGTGTGTCCGGTTGATCTGATCGTCAGGTTCTGGTTTCTCGAGCAGGCCGTGATTAATCGGATCAAAGGCCTGGGTTTCTGGGTTTCCTCCGGTATCTCTATGTACATGGGCTCCATCGGCACGACTCTGTTCATGACACACACCGTGGAGGAGATGCTCTGGGGCTTCAAGGACCCGCTCCTCACCAGACTCAAAAGCATAAAGCCCGACACAGATGAGTACTTCGGTCTCATGATAAACGTGAGTCTCAGATCACACACACATCTGAGGATACTTCTCCAGTAACATTACTCACACACACACACACACACACACATGCACACGCACGGACACACTCACTCTCTCTCTCACACACACACACACACACACACAAACACACACACTTAGACACACACACACACACGGACACACTCATACACACACACACACAAACACACACACACACACACACACATGCGCGCACGCACACACACACACACGCACGGACACACTCACTCACTCTCTCTCACACACACACACACACACACACACTTAGACACACAGACACACATACACAAACACACTTACACACAGACACACACACACACACACACACACATGGACACACTCACACACACACACACACACACACGGACACACTCAGACACACACACACACACATGCGCGCACGCACACACACACACACACACTTAGACACACACACACACACGGACACACTCACACACACACTCACACACAAACACACACACACACACACACACACACTTAGACACACACAAACACACATGTGCGCATACACACACACAAACACTTAGACACGCACACACACACACACACACACACACACAAGAAGATGTCTTGTGTGTATCTGTTTGTCCTCAGAGATTAATTAATGTATTAATTATTTTTATACATTTATTTAACAAATGCATGTTTTAGAAAAAAACTATAAAATTAATGTTTTATTATTTAGTATGATTTATTATTGTTATACAATATATTTATGTTTATTAGATTACTGTAACATATATATATATTTTTAAAAATGTTACATGTATATATTATTTTAATAATGTTTTGAATATGTATATTTAATTAATGAATAATACAATTAATGCAAATGAATAAATATTGATGAATTAAATTATATTTTTGTTATCATTATAAATATTTTAGTATTTTATAAATTAATATATTATGATTTATTTGATGAAATAAGTTAGAATTGTTTCATAATATAATATAATTAAAACAGATGTAGTATTTGTATTGTCATATCTGTCTCATATCTGGGCTGTTCAGAAAAACGGCAGTAATGACGGTGAGTTCGTGTATCACACCGGAGCGCAGAACTACATGGACTTCGGACGCATTTTCACCTGGAATGGAGAAAAGTACAGTCTCCGATTCTCCTGAATATCCTGAATATCATATTTCACGAGGCACAGCTGGAGATGATCGATGGCTGATGTGCTTTGTGTCTCAGGAAGCTGTCGTTCTGGAGAACCAACCAGAGTAACATGATCAACGGCAGCGACGGGAGCGGCTTCCACGCGCTCCTGAGCAAAGAAGAGCGGCTCAACGTCTTCTCCCCTGACCTCTGCAGGTACAGACACAGACACAGACACAGACAGAGGTTCAGACGACTCCATCAGCAGTGTATTAATGCAACTCCGTTAGTCAATGATAGCAGTGCTGTGGCAACATCAGTTCTTGTGCTAACTCTGATGTGTGGAAGAGCTCATGTCGAAATGAAGCCTTTGTCCAGGATGACCTTGCGTCTGGTCGTGTTATGGACAATAGAGCATGCAGCTGAAGTCCTGAAGCGGTTCTCATCTGCCGTTCCTGTGGTTATTTATTTCTGAACGCTGATGTCAGTGTGTGTTTGGCAGCACGTGTGTCTCTCGATCAGAACAGGATCAGAAATCACCTGCCATCCGGATCTTCAGAACATGCTGAAATATAATCAATAACGCAGCTTTTTCATGGGAACTTTATAAAATTTAGTACATGAGGATGCCAGTGTCTCTTCCGCTGCTTATAATAATCAATATTTAATATTTTTATTTATAATAGTATATTTAAATATTTTTAGAATTTATATTTGATTATAAAATGTATATTTAAAAATGTAGGCTATTGAAATTAAATATATATATATATATATATTTAAATTAAATAGCTGCTAATTATTTTACAATATAGAACAGAATATATTACTTGAGTACACCACAACGAGTTTTATATTAATTTTGATTCACATATTATTCATGATATATATAATATGAAAAATTTATTTTCATTTCATTTTTTTTTATATTTCCAGTTTTAATTTGATTTTCAATTTTAGTATCTTTTTTATGTGATTTCATCATTTTTGTTAATATTTTGTTTGTTTTTTATATTCCTATTAAAGTAAAAAAAAAATCTGTTTTAATTTTATTTCATTTTTTATTTCCAATGTGTAATTTTAGTGATTTAACATAAGGTATTTCTATTTTTCGTTTATTTATTTTTTTTATTTTTTTTGTGCATTTAAAGATTATATTTAGTTTTATTCCAGCAGTTAACAAAATCGTTTTGGTTTGAGTTAACAATAACCCTGCTGTGGATCATTTCAGAAATGCTAGTTTCTCTTAATAAATCTTATTTGGACACAGTCAGCTCTTTGAGCTTCTAGATTTTAAACAGTCCTTCTGTACACATGTGCATTATTTCACCATAGTTCATGTTTGTGTTTCAATCCTGGATAAACCCAGTTTAGATCTGAACACACAATAATACTCCAGTTGCTTCTATATGAACATATCAAGTATAATTGACATATATCCACACCATAATGACACGGCCTTAGTTAAAATGTCTTTTTAAGATAAGCGGGGCTGGTTTTAGAACAGTAGTTGCTGATAATCTTGGGTTGTTATTAGCCGCAGTGGTGATTTACTGTAACTGTTGGAGGAGCTGAAGATAATGATCATGAGATAATGTGTGGAAACGCAGAAGTGCTGAGTCAGTAGATGTGTATTCATCTGCTCGACCTCTCCTCCACTGATGAGAATCAGCTTCAGACTGAGCCGAAGGTCTGATCCTTATGACTTCCTGCCTGACCGTTAGTCTTTACTCCAGTTCTCTCTAATATCATTACAGGAATATTCTGCGGGATGGGATTTTACAATAAGCATGCCGTTTTAAGCAAGAGAATAGTAACACTTTACACACAGGAATCAAGGAGTTTATCTGTTTTATTACTTTTCGTTTAACTCAGAAATATTCAATGTAGTATGACATTTTATTTTAATAATTATATTTTATTTATTTAAAGTATTGTGGTTTAGATTTTAACTGTGATAAAGTAAATGTATAAAATGTATAGGCTTAATTGTGTAATTTTATATAATGCATTATTTATTTATTTATTATTTCATTTTTATTTTTTATTCGGACTTCAGAGTACTGTCATAAACATTTTAGTTTCCCCTCTGTGCTTTTTTAAAAGGTACTTTTAACTTTACAAAATGAATTAGTAAATATATATATATATATATATATATATATATATATATATATATATATATATATATATATTTATTTATTGTCAGGTCTATTTTTAACAATTTTCTATTTATTTATTTATTTATTATTATTATTTAAAGCAATGCAGTTCTGTTTTTATTTCCCCTGTGTATGTTAGAGGGTTTTAAAATCTTTTTTTATGTTACTGTAACCTTTTATTTGCCTTTTAGAAACTTTTAAATAATTTTATCAAACGTATTTCATATTTAATTGGTATATAATCTATTATCTGTTACTTGTTTGTTTGTTTATTTATTTAACATTTAAATGTTATTTTATTTAAGAGTAATGTGGTTCAGCTTTATATTCAGTATGTTTGGTTTTTGGAATCTTTTCTAAATATATATATACTTATTAATATATTTTTATACAATGCATTGTCATCTACTTATTTATTTAACATTTAGGATGTATTTTGGGTATTCCTCTTCAGTTTCCTCTCTGTGTGTGTCAGCTGATGAAGAATGGCGAGTGATGCACGCTTTTATTTTAATACACCATATAATATCTGTTCTGGCCTTCCTTTGACCTTTGACCTGAAATCCAGCTGACCTGTCCGTCTCACCCTGATCTCTGTTTTCAGTGGGAACTGCCCTAAACTGCCCGTCTTGTTCGGTGCAGAAAGAATCTGGTGTGTTCTGCCGTCACTCGTGTTTTCTGAAGAACAGACTCTGATCTGGAAGGTTTTCAAGACACTTTTAACCTAGTCGAGTGTGAGCGGCGGCCCTTGGCTTAGTGTGCTGTCCTTGTCCTTTTCCACTGACTCCTCACCTGGATTTTTTAGGGAAAGCCGGCCGCAGAAGCTGAGTGTGTAACCTTTGTACACGGTTTAATCATGCTGCGGTCGGTCTGGAAAACTCCTTTCCTCTAATCAGAATCAGCTCAGAAACACGCTTGATCACAAGACCGCTGTTTGTTACTCAGCTTTTCCTGTCCATTAAAAGCAGGTTTCTGAATGCTTACTCAGTAGTGAACACTGAATATTGAACACAGGCTCAGGGGTCAAAGGTCGTGTTCAGCGTGTGTTGTTATGTGACTCTTGTGCAGGTCCATCCACATGCGCTTTGAGAAGGAGGTGGAGGTGAAGGGCATCCCAGCGTACCGCTTCACACCGCCCCGAGCCGTGTTTGCCAGCGCCAAGAACAACCCGGAGAACGAGGGATTCTGCCTGACGCCGAACAACTGCCTAGACGACGGCGTGATGGATGTGTCTGTGTGTCGGAAAGGTGCGCTAATGTCTATATGTGATTTACACGTACATGAACACAGCTCACATGCATATGTTTCATTTAATATTCAATTTCATTCTAATTTCCTTTAAACATTTATTTAATTGTATACTTTAATTATTGCTAATCGGCATTCTTATGCAGTTACTATGGAGTTACTAGGCTGTTATAAATATTTTAGGCAGTTGTCTTGGAGTAGCTTTGATGTTTTGTTGTTTTGTTGATGTTTCAATGCAGTTGCTTGGGCGTTTAAAGTGTTTTAGGCTGTTGCTATGCAGTTGCTAGGGTGTTCTGAGCCTTTAAGGCTGTTTCTATGCAGTTGCTAGGGTGTTCTGAGCGTGTTAGGCTGTTGCTATGCAGTTGCTAGGGTGTTCTGAGCTTTTTAGGCTGTTGCTATGCAGTTGCTAGGGTGTTCTGAGCCTTTAAGGCTGTTTCTATGCAGTTGCTAGGGTGTTTTGAGCGTTTTAGGCTGTTTCTATGCAGTTGCTAGGTTGTTCAATGCAGTTGCTAGGGTGTTTTGAGCGTTTAAGGCTGTTGTTATGCAGTTGCTAGGGTGTTCTGAGCGTTTAAGGCTGTTGCTATGCAGTTGCTAGGGTGATTTGAGCATTTAAGGCTGTTGCTATGCAGCTGCTAGTGTGTTTTGAGCGTTTTAGGCTGTTGCTATGCAGTTGCTAGGGTGTTTTGAGCGTTTTAGGCTGTTTCTATGCAGTTGCTAGGGTGTTCAGTGCAGTTGCTAGGGTGTTTTGAGCGTTTTAGGCTGTTGTTATGCAGTTGCTAGATTGTTCTGAGCGTTTAAGGCTGTTGCTATGCAGTTGCTAGGGTGATTTGAGCGTTTAAGGCTGTTGCTATGCAGTTGCTAGTGTGTTTTGAGCGTTTTAGGCTGTTGCTATGCAGTTGCTAGGGTGTTTTGAGCGTTTTAGGCTGTTTCTATGCAGTTGCTAGGGTGTTCAGTGCAGTTGCTAGGGTGTTTTGAGCGTTTTAGGCTGTTGTTATGCAGTTGCTAGATTGTTCTGAGCGTTTAAGGCTGTTGCTATGCAGTTGCTAGGGTGATTTGAGCGTTTAAGGCTGTTGCTATGCAGTTGCTAGGGTGTTTTGAGCGTTTTAGGCTGTTGCTATGCAGTTGCTAGGGTGTTTTGAGCGTTTTAGGCTGTTTCTATGCAGTTGCTAGGGTGTTCAGTGCAGTTGCTAGGGTGTTTTGAGCGTTTTAGGCTGTTGTTATGCAGTTGCTAGATTGTTCTGAGCGTTTAAGGCTGTTGCTATGCAGTTGCTAGGGTGTTCTGAGCGTTTTAGGCTGTTGCTATGCAGTTGCTAGGGTGTTTTGAGCGTTTAAGGCTGTTGCTATGCAGTTGCTAGGGTGTTTTGAGCGTTTTAGGCTGTTGCTATGCAGTTGCTAGGGTGTTTTGAGCGTTTTAGGCTGTTGCTATGCAGTTGCTAGATTGTTCTGAGCGTTTAAGGCTGTTGCTATGCAGTTGCTAGGGTGTTCTGAGCGTTTAAGGCTGTTGCTATGCAGTTGCTAGATTGTTCTGAGCGTTTAAGGCTGTTGCTATGCAGTTGCTAGGGTGTTTTGAGCGTTTTAGGCTGTTGCTATGCAGTTGCTAGATTGTTCTGAGCGTTTAAGGCTGTTGCTATGCAGTTGCTAGGGTGTTTTGAGCGTTTTAGGCTGTTACTATGCAGTTGCTAGGGTGTTTTGAGCGTTTTAGGCTGTTGCTATGCAGTTGCTAGGGTGTTTTGAGTGTTTAAGGCTGTTGCTATGCAGTTGCTAGGGTGTTTTGAGCGTTTTAGGCTGTTGCTATGCTGTTGCTAGGGTGTTCTGAGCGTTTAAATCTGCTGCTACACAGATCTGACACGAGCACATTCCTCATCTCGTCCTTCTGTTTTTTATGTTGAACACATGCCACATTTCTGAGCACAGAGATCTGATGGTGTCCCAAAAGCCACTAAAACACACACACACAGTCTGTGAAGAATGAGGACTTACCCGAGATGTGTTATTAATCCCAAAAAGCTCATCAGAACTAAAGTTTTACTAAAGTGCTTCTTGCATGTCCAGAATTATCTTTATCTGTTTTAAGCAGCTGTAAATAAGTGTTTCTGAGGATTTTTAGTCTGTTAGGGACTTTCTTCATGTCAGATGTGAAGATATATATTTGAATCTAAATGGATTTTGAGTACTAGATTGATTCATGAAGTGAAACATGCACACATAATAACTGCTGGCCTTCCTCTCAGATCTGTGTGTGTTTGATTGCTCATGTGAGCATCAGCACATGATTACAATATTGCCAAAGCATTCAAGTGCTGACATATTACAGGTGTATAGGGCTGAAAAACTTCACCTCTGTCGCAGTCACGCAGGAGTCTGATTTCCCTGCTGTGTTGAGAACAGAGGCGTTAAATCATCTGGGTTACTTGCAGTCACTCCTGATTGTTTTCATGCTCGAGGATTTCCTCTGGTCTTCTCGTGAGACGATGTTCGTCTTTACCATCATGACAGGATGAAGCTCTACATCTCTCAGGGGGCTTGTATCAGAGAAGGCATTAAGACAAAGGAGGAGACGTCATTTCTGCTGTTAGACGACAAAACATTCGTGATGACAGATGTTCTGTGAGTTTAGAGGACATCCTTTTATCTGACGAGGTCACAGACTTCTGAATAAAGAAGAGTCTGGAACAGTGGCCTGTGTGCTGCATGATGCTGAACAGTTTATTTAGTCTTTTGAGGAGGTCATGCAGAAGGTCATCTAGGTGATTAATCATATCGCACACTGCAGAAATAGTGTGTATAGTATGTTGTTCTGAGCATAATTCTGTAATTCCGTAATACATGAAACTAAATACCAGATTTCACTCTATAAACACATTAAAAAGTATTTATTTTTTATTCACTTAATAGGAACAGCACATATTCATGAATATACAATATGTAAACACTGGATTTATGAATATATATATATTATTTTTTTCAGAAGTCTCTTCTGTGTAGTCAAAATTTCTGTAAAACACACACACACACACACACACACACATATATATATATAAATATATATATAGTCATTTATTTGTTTGCAATAACCATTTTTTAAAGAAGTCTCTTGAGTAAAAGTGATAATATTGTGAAATATTACTATTTAAAATAGCTGTTTTCTAAACAGAAATATTTTACAAATAAATATATTCTTGTGATGCAAGTTAATTTAATCATTTAATGTCTATTTTATATTATTAATTTTTACCTTAATCATTACTTATTTTACGACGATAATAATTAAACATCATGAAAATAATGTCATGTGAAAAAAATATTAACTTGTAATTTTCATCATGCAGTATAAGAGTTTTTAATTTCAACAAAGGAAAAATCTGAGAATCTGAGTTTGGGAATCCATGGACTGATCAAATGTATGTCTTGACTGCAGTGCAAGTGTCTTTGGATTAAAGCATCAGAAAAAGACAGTGATTTTGTGGTGTAATTGTGTCTCAGGTGCTCCTGTCGTCGTATCGTTCCCTCACTTTCATCTGGGCGCTGAGAAGTACGCCAAAGCCATCGATGGCATTTCTCCGGTGCACGAGCGTCACCAGACGTTTCTGGATCTGAACCCTGTAAGATCTGCTGTGCTGTGATTGAAGTGCTGGTTATCATCAGTGTTTGTGATATAACTGGTTCGATGGCTTCAGTCTGGCTCAGATCTCCTGGTTTCTCCTCAGACTATGGGAGTGCCTGTGCGTGCCATGAAACGAGCGCAGATCAACATTCATCTCGAGAGAGTGACCGGCTTTCCGTGAGTGGTGCTTTCCTGTCCGATATATTTAATCGTGTGTTGATAAACAGTCGTGAGTGTCTGTGTCCTTTCTTTTCTTCAGTTTGACCAGGAATCTCAACAGCACCATCTTCCCCATTCTGTTTCTGAATGAGGTGAGCGTCAGAAGTGGATGATTAATGACCAACGCTTTCGTCTCCTGTAAACCGCCGGGTGTTTTTCTGCTGTGTTTGCAGTCGGTGGTGATTGACGACGTCTCGGCGGCGAGGATTCAGAAGCTGCTGCTCATCGTGACTCTGGTCTCTTATTTCCCGCTCCTCATCGTGGCTCTGGGAGTCATTCTGCTGCTCGTCTGTATCATTCTTGTCATCCGCTTCAATCAGAACAAGGTAATACAACCACACACAACACCCTGTCTGAACGTCTGTGTGTGAGAAACTTGAGACCTTTCAGAAAAACCCATTTTTCTCCACTTTCCCACCAAAGTGAAACCCTAAAATGTGTCAGCTCGGTTCAAACACACTAAGGCTGCCGTCAAACCAACAAAAACATGTTCTGAGGTTTTCACATTTAAGAAATGTTACAGAAAACATTGAAATGCACTATATACAATCTTTTAATCGTAGAAACGATTTATGGCTTCACTTTGTGCTCGGAATTATTAGATTAACTAGCATTTGGATGTAAATGTCATCTGTCTAGTGCCGCTCGGTTATTTACAGAAATGTATGATATTTATTCCTTTAGATCAAGATTGATATTGCCATATATATTGGTGCATTTTTCTCCAGATCTGCAATATCAGTTTACACAAAAACAACAAAAGAGGTTATTGGTACACATTATATTTTAGCTGTGATGGCTGTCTCGGTTTACATTCACAGTGTTTTTGGAAACCATGTACATTTTAACAAATAGCAACATCTAAATAGAAACATTATTATTTTGCTTATTTTTTAATTCAATTATTAATATATAAAGACTGAAATATTACTGTTATTACTTAGTCAAATAAAATATTTATATAATTTATTTTACACTTCACTTTTAAACATGAATCATTAATTAGTATGTGAGTAGTGCAGCATCCAAATTCAAAGTACTTCTGCTGAGATTCTGAAGTATGCTTACAATGAACAACACACACAGTTTGGGAATCGCGAATCATTTGAGTCAGTTTGGGAGTTCGGAGCGGGATCGCGAATCATTTGAATCAGTTCGAGAGTTCGGAGCTGGTTCGCGAATCATTTGAGTAAGTTTGAGAGTTCGGAGCGGGATCAGTGCGGTTTCGCGAATCATTTGAGTCATTTCGGGAGTTCGGAGCGGGTTCGCGAATCATTTGTGTCAGTTTGGGGTTCGCGAATCATTTGAGTCAGTTCGGGAGTTCAAAGCGGGTTCTCGAATCATTTGAGTCAGTTCGGGAGTTCAAAGCGGGTTCTCGAATCATTTGAGTCAGTTCGGGAGTTCCGAGAGGGATCGCGAAATCATTTGAATCAGTTCGGGAGTTCGGGAGTTCGTAGCGGATTCGCAAATTATTTGTGTCAGATCGGGAGTTCGGAGCGTGAATCATTTTAATCAGCTCTGGAGTTCGGAGCGGGTTCGTGTATCATTTAAGTCAGTTCGGGAGTTCAAAGCGGGTTCGCGAATCATTTGAATCATTTCTAGAGTTCGGAGCGGGGTCGCGAATCATTTGAATCAGTTCGGGAGCTCGGAGCGTGAATCATTTGAGTCATTTCGGGAGTTCGGAGCTTGCGAAGTTTTGAGCAGGGTCACGAATCATTTGATTCAGTTTGGGGTTCGCGAATCATAGCTGTATATGCATAGGCATTTTTAACTAATTTAGTAGCTAGTTCTAATTACGTTTTCCAAGCGTGTTTAGGTGTGATATGTGAACTCGTATTTTTTGTTTTAATGATGTGCCTTTTAACAGTATCAAGTATATTCAAAAACTAAACAAATCGTGCCTAAAAAGTGCACGCATCTAGGCTAATGTAAAGTTACATGATGAAGTCATACTAGTGCGCGTGTGCATCTTGAGTGCGTTCTTTCACTGCATTATTCGTGTATTCAAATGCATTTATGAATGCATGTGAATGATCACAATATTCAAGATATGGGGGTTAGAAAATGTTATATGGGGGTCATATATTTATATCATTTTATGTAGTTAATCAATATCACACGAAGAGTGCCATTTAAGTTTTTCTCCAAAAATCTGCATGATTAAAATGTGATATTAAGTTACTACAAACAATAATTTAATTTCAAATACAAAATGTTCCAGAATAATGTAATATATGAATGAATAATAGCCTAAAGAACTTTTGTGCCAAAAGGGTTCTTTCTTGTCATTATAGAACCTTTTTAGCATAAAAGGTTCTTTGGAGTTAAGTAAAAAACCCTATGGTTCTATATAGAACCCCCTTTTTTCTAAGAGTGTGTTGTACTCGAGTACATGAACTTGTAGTATGTTCTTGTACTTGCAAGTGTATTTCATACTAGTAACACGCACACACACACTAAATCAACCTTTTGTGTTTTCTTTCTTTCTTTAAGCCGTCTGCGAAGAAAGACACATCATATGCTCCTGTAAGCGACAAAGCGGACGATCAAGACGAGAAAAATGGCACTTATATCGGCCTGACACCTGTGGACGAGTCTTAAGCAGCTGTGTGTGTGTGTGTCACAGATGCTGTCACTCTCAGAAGAGCAGTGTGTGTGTGTGTGTGTGTGTGTGTGTCAGTCGTCTTGATTCACACACAGATTTCTCAGGACTGACGCTGTGAGCAAACGAGCATCTGGATGAAGGACTGAAGAACACACACACTTCAGGCTCATTCAGCATCTGTTTCCTTTCATATTTGAACACTTTGAGCCAATTTAAAGCTGCTGTCAGTGATTGTTTAGGAGTATCACTCATCAAATGTTGTGAAATCACGTCACACTCGATTCTGACTCAAGTGACACCCGCATCTCTTGCTGTCCGTTTATTACTCGTTACTTAGTGAAATTAAGATTTATGTATTTGAATTGCATGTAAAATATGGCTTATATTGTTTTAACACAAACTAATATAAACTTAATGTAATGCATATTGGTCAGTCAAACACAATGAGGTCAGATTTCTGAATGAAATGAAAAATAATTAACTTTTTGAATTTATTAGATTTTATTTAAATAATCTTTTTTTTTTCTAAATGCATTTATACAAAAGTTAAAACATCAGATATGATTGTGGAACAAGCAATATTCAGTTAGTTTGAATGCATGAGATTTAAACAAGTTGATTTATTGATGTTAAATATATAAAGCTGGTTACTTGTATTGTGTATTTAGAACACATTCTGTTTATTTGTGCTATTACAGAAATCTGACTGGCTTCATTTATACATGACGGACATATATGCATCACATTAAGTTCTTTGGTTTGGTAAAACTGAGTGATTCAAATGTTAAATGCAATTCATATACAAACAAATTTAATTTAGTTTTTTTTTTTTTAAGAGTGAAGGGGAGTGGCCTGTTTTTTTTTTTTTTTTTTTTTTTTTTTGCCAATCAGAAACCCTGTCAGTCATTTTGCATGTTCAGATTTGCAGGCCTCGGTTTGGTGGGCGGGGTTTGATACAGAGGGCGTGTCTGTCTTAGCAGGTGGAGTTTGATATAAAAGGTGTGTGTGTGTCTTTTAGTGGGAGGAGTTTAATAGGGGCTTGTGTCAGTGGGCGGAGCTTGACACAGAGGGTGTGTCTCAGTGGGTGGAGTTTCTCATACAGAGTGTGTGGCAGGGTTTGTCATATAGGGGACATGTGTGTCATTTACTGGGCGGGGTTTAGCTCAGAAGGCGTGTGTGTGTGATAGTGGGCGGAGTCAAGGGCGTGTCCGATTGAAGCTGATAAGCTCCTGAAATCACTTGCAGCACCTTTAACAATCAGACACTATGTTCAGAACTTATAACCTCTTAAAAGGCCAAACAAAACAACTTTATATTCGTGTTACCAAGTGGTCCGTTCACACATGACGTGTTCCTGCATTAAACAGCTGGACTGAGGTCAGTGCAACAGAACAGAAGCAGTGATACACAAACATTAACGCAAGCGTCCGGTGTGAACAACCCACATGTGACTGAACCTGCTGTGCCTTTAGTTACAAACCACTGCGTTGATTTAATTCAGTTAAGAGCTGACATCTCATCACTGTGCCTTGATTTCAGAAGTGTACAATACTAAAGTTACGACTGAATAATTCAGTATTTGTTGATCTGATGTTGTGGAATATATCACTACCAGTCAAAAGTTTTTGAACAGTATGTTTTAAGTCTGCTCACTAAGCCTGGATTTATTCAATCCATTTTTACCATTTTCTGTTCGAATACATTTATTATCTAATTTATTCCTGTGATTCCATCAATACTCTAGTCACATGATCCTTCAGAAAACAATCTAATATTCTGATTTATGCGTTTTAGCTTTTTATTTCAGATAAATACTGATCTTTAGATTTTTCCATTCATCAAAGAAACATGAAAAAATAATTCTCAACTCTTTTAAATATTGCTAATAATAATAATAATAAGAAGAAGAAGAAGAAGAATTTTTTTTCTTGGGCAGAAATCTATTTCTTAAAGATCAGGTGACTGTGAGTTATGAGGTGAGTTATGATGCTGAAAATGTAACTTTCATCACAGAAATAAATTACATTTTAAAATATATTCACATAGAAAGCAGTTATTTTAAATTGTATTATATTATGTATTTTAGATCAAATGAATGCAGGCTTGTTGAGCAGAAGAGAATTAATAAAAAACATAAAAAGAAACTGTTGAGTTGTAGTGTGATCTCAGGTCTGCAGTCTGTCGATGTGATCTTTGATCCTCAAACACTGAACACAGACGCTGTCTGAATGATTTTACAGGAGAGGTTTGTTAGTATTATTAGATTGCAGGATTGTAATGCGATTGCAGTTCTTGTAGTGTTACTGAACTAATACAGAAGTATTTTGAGCGGTTCAATCTGTATGTTCTCGTGGTTTAGCGCACAGAATCACACGCATGTTTTGCCATGTTACTGTTTAACGTGTTAATACTGGCTTTCCTTAAACTAGATGCTTCGGTGCAAAATCATAACATAATAACCTCTTCTCATTACTCAAGGTATGTATTATCATATTGCACTAAAATCCACGATATTGAATCTAATTCTGAAGCTGCACGTTTAACGCACTGTGTTTTTCGAGATGGTCACTGGGTTCGATCTCTGAGCCATTTTATTTGAGGTTTCTGATTTATTTTATGTTGTTATATTGATGTGCCAGACATGATTGAGATCAATCAAAAAAACGAATATTGCACTCAACTTTGATTCGCTTGGATGTGAATGGAAATAAAAAAAGATGTTTGAGTTCAAATGCTGGTGTTTAAGACTGAATGTAACGTGGTTTAAAAGTGTTTGGTGTCAATTCAGGTGTAGCTAAATAAAGCTGAATCTTGCCTTTATCTGTGTATGAACTGAACTCAGTGGCCTTGCATCTTCCAACACAGACTGTGTCTTCTGCATCTGTCCGGCTCGTAGATTTCTATATTCAGACTGCACAAATAATTGTACAGTTTTGTATATAAATGAAGACTTCTCCTGTGGATTTATAAGAAATTTCAATAAAAGTCTTTTTGAAAAGCACTTCTTTGGTTAGTTTTTCTATATCATGTGTTTTTAATAGCTTTGTATCATAAATATTTACAATATACATATAGTAAAATGTTAATAGTAGCGTATCCTTAAATGGTAAATCTAAACTGACTGGTTTTATTTAAGTTGCATCACTGAATCATCCTAAACAAATTCATTCATAAAAATATATATAATAATGATAATAAAAAAAAACTAATAGTTATGGGTTAAATCGGTTAAAAATAACTCTTTTAACTAACAGTTGCAGGTTAACGCTTATTGCAGATTACATGAGACATTGTTTTTGATATGTAAGCTGTTTTGGATGAAAACAAAAAGAATAAATGTAAATGTAAATAGTGCAAATGCATGTTGTCATAAATTTGTATAGTTCAGCTAAATTTTATGTCTTTTTAATTACTGGGTTAGGGTTAGGGTTAGGTTTAACCCTAGGTTTAGACAGAACTTTTTATTTTATTTATTTTATTTTGTTCTGTGGGTGTCATTGCGAATTACTGTATACATACATAACTATTTTATTTTATTTTATTTATTTATTTATTTATTTATTTATTTATTTATTTATTTATTTTATTTTATTTTATTTTATTTTATTTTATTATTATAGTTCTGTGTGTGTCGTTGCTCCTCCCCACCGCTGGGTGGCGACAGTAACATCTTCGCCAGCGGCGTCACTCTGACGACACAATCTCAGCGTCTCACAACAATGTGAGTTTTTCACAGATTGAAGGCTTTTATCGTATTTTTCATTTAAATATGTGAGTATCTGTTCATATATATATATATATATATATATATATATATATATATATATATATATATATATATATATATATGATAAGAACATAAAACTGAAGCGTGTGTTTGTTTCTAGATCTGATTTCTGATTGTAAATAGCGATCATCGAGCTAACAGACCGAATTAATCATGATATTTAAAATGATTGTGAAGATTCAGATGAAAAGTATAAAAAGCAAGCCTGGAGCCCATCATCTCTCCGTTCATCAGCCGCTTTTGGAGTCCAGCAGCTGTGCAGGAGACTCAGAAAGAGCAGAACACTGTTAATCACTCATCACTTTAAATCATTTAATAATATAAATGGTTCACCGGGTTCACAGACAAGTCTTAGACTAAAGCTGTTTCAGCTGAAAGAAACTTGCATGGATTGATCTCAGAATAAATCGGTGCCTTCGTTTTGTCTCAAGATGCACACCAGTGATGCTTTTTTTTTCTTTTTGCTGTGGTACATTTATAAAAAAATATTTGAATGTGGTAATTGAGCTAAATCCTAATCCTGGTTTAATTTAAGCCCTGGTCGTATCGTTGTATATTAAGTAACAATTATTATTTAACCCATATTAAATATTATTTTAATATATACATTTAATTATATACTATATTCATAATATATTTATTAAATTATATTTATTAATCGATATATATATATATATATATATATATATATATATATATATATATATATATATATATATATATATATATATATATAATTTTATTAGTATACCTTTAATTATAATTTTTTTTTATGTCTGTATACGTATTTAATATTAATATATGACATATATAATTTTTTTTTAAATGGAAAAAAAACGGAGCGGATTTTCTGTGTTTAACTTAATGATGCTTAATTTAAAATAAATGCTGAATTATTTTATTTGTGGCTGGTTGTTTATTTTCCTGAGGCTTTCAATTGTGAATGATTTTAATGTCAAATAAATCACGTTTACAAATCAGGAAACAATGCAAATATACACTGCCTTTCAAAAGTGTGAAGACTGGAGGAATGATGCTGAAAATACAGCTTTGGTCACAGAAATAAATTATATTTTAAAATACATTAAAATAGAAAACCTGTATTTTAAATTGCAATAATATTTCACAATATTAGTGTTTTTTCTGTGTTTTTGTTCAAGTAAATCCAGATTAGAAGAGACTTCTTTAAAAAAATAAAAATCTTACTGATCCCAAAATGTTGATCTCGGTGAGTGTACATTTTGGACCTGTTTAATATCAAATAAAACAATATAAATAAATACAGTGCTAACTATTTTATTAATGCCTAACACAAGTATAACTCAAAATAAGAACTGATTCAAAACCAAGCTTTTTAAATTCATTTATTTTATAAATACATATTTTTTATAAGTATTTAGACGTTATAATTATTTTTACACAATTTAGTTATTTATATGAGTGCCAATATTAACGCCTGCAGTTGCTCAGTTTCTCCGGCAGGAGGCGCGCGGGTCTGCGCATCGAACCGGACGTTCGAATTCTAACTCAGAGGAACTGACGTTTTACGCCAACATGTTACGTTACGTCATGAATATCAGAAATCGAGCGGGACCAAGAGCAGGCGACAAACTTACTGTGATAATTAAAACTTCCGCTATATAGATATGTGTGTGTGTGTGTAAACCAAAACAATAAAATAAAGTTATGGTTATAAGAAAATGTCAGTTTGTAAAAATCGTTTAAATCCCTGTCAGTGCGATCTAAATTAGTTTTCCGTTAACCGCAGTGTATTGTGGGCCGCTTCGCGCCCTCTTCTGGCGGTAAAGGTCATAACTGCGCGTATAAATCCCGTTCCCGCTCTACAGCGTTCAGAAGCAGCGAGCAGACCGGAGATAAATAAGAGACTAAAGATGGCGACGGTGGAGGATTCACGGGACAAATTCGGATCCAAAACTTCCATTTGGATCACAGAGTCCAGCGGTCCCGTGGCGCAGTGAGAGCCGCGAACCCCGCGACACCGAGCCGACACACGTTACACGGCTTTACTTCTACACTTTCTCGCTCGCAGTCGCAAATAAAGCGGATTTTGGATTCAGATCATCCGAGCTGGCACCGGATCCCGCTGCGATGATCCCGGACTGAACTGAACCGAGTCCGTGTCGAGCTGTAGTTCGGTTCCGGTGGATGGAGGCCGCGGGAGGGAGTCTGTCCGCCCCGGTGTCGCAGTGATTTGGCTCGGAACCGGATCGTGATGTATTTTCTGAGCGGCTGGCCGCGGAGGCTCCTCTGCCCGCTCCGGAGCAGCGAGCGGCCCTTCCTGATCGAGCCCAGCGCGCAACGCTTCTACCTGGCGGTGCTGTCCGAGACCCAGATCAGCATCTGGTTCAGCAGGGTAAGAAACTCCTCAAACACACCCGTGAACCGTGCTTCGAATCGATACATGTGTAAATGCTGGGTAACTCGAAGGTCGTGGGTTCGAATCCCATCGTCAAACTAACTCCCGATCAGTCTATTGTGTCTTTAAAGGTGTGCTGATGTGGCGTAGTGGTTAAAGAACAGGAAGGTTTGAGGTAACGTTGCAGGAATGATGGGTGATGTGGTTAAGTGGTAAAAGATCTGGATTTGTGACCTCCGAATTTAAGAATGGATTATTCAAAAGAATCGGGACTTCAAACCAGCTGGTTAAACTACTTAAAAACTAAGAGTTGTGAACTTTTAGAATCTGGTTAATCTAGTTAAACACTTGAATTACACGTGTTGATTTCTAAATGCAGGATGCTATTATGCTTAGTTGTGTTATTCTTGTGGTTTAGTGGTTAAAGACCAAGATATGAACAATTCCAGCATCTGATTTGTCTAGTTAAACAATTGCTTAAGAGTTTGAAGTGTGTGGTTTAGTGGTTACAATGATAACCTAGTGGATGTAGGTTTGAATGCCATCTGTTTCACACTGCTGTGAATGTGCAGTGTGGAATTGAATTGAATTGTTTGGACACATAGGTACAGATTCAAAGCCATTCAAACCAGATCAGATGGATGATTTCTGATTGATTTGTGTGCGTGTCTGTGCTGTTTGTTGTTGACACGTCTGATGTCGTTGCTCAGTTGGTCAAAGTACAGAAAATCCCCCAGTTTTCCCGAGTTCACAGCATCTCGCATGAGTTTTCAGTTTCAGTTGAACTTGTCTGGACTTGAGTCTTGAGGCGTCGTGGAGACTCTCACCTGTGTGTCAAACGCTCTGTGGAAACACTGTCGTGAAGGTTTATATGAGCGTTCGAAGGAGATTCAGGAAACCAGAACATCAGTTTGTTGCAGAGAGCAAACTAAAGGGCTGCAGATGCAAAGCTACTTGAGCTTTATTTTCACACGTCTCGGTGTTATGAAGAAGTGTGAACTGTGGTCTCTGATGACACTGACAGACAGAACGTGTCTTACTCTGTGACTGATAACTGTTTTAACCCTGAGTAAAGAGTATGAACTCAAACCAGATCTGCCTGATTTAGAGAATATAGGGCTCCTATTATGTTTTCTCTCTCTTTGAATTTTAGTCAGTGTGTGTGTTTGAGCATAAAAAAGATCTACAAAGTTACACAGATCTCAAAGTCAACTCCAAAGGGAGATATTTCATTTTTAAAAAGCCTTTTACAAGAACTACAACAAACGGCGTGACTATAGTAATGTTTTTTTTTTCTTTTTACATCTTCAGAAGACAAAAGCTGAAAAAAACCCATCATCAAGATGTACATGACCTCAAGTGCTTTAGCTGTTTTCATCATTTGTTCACACAGTGCTGATAGTTTTGTGTTCAGTTCCTGTGTAAATCAGTTTTACTATAGTACAGTCTGTACAATCATGCACAGACAGATTTTGACTGATATTCCCTCGTAAGAATAAGACTTTTCCACTCATATATATATATATATATATATATATATATGAGTCAGTCTGTCTGGGAAAATACTTCCAGGTGATCCTTTATACTTCCTGTCTAACAGGAAGTGCCCCCCATGTACTTCCAGACATTAATGCCAGGCTATTCTGTAGCGAGTGTGTAGAGCGTCTCAGACGATGGGAGGGAAATAGAAAGGAATGTGTCTGGAATGTGTGTGTGTTTGTGAAGGTGGAGTTATGAAGCTGGAGAGGAAGAGTTTCTTTTACGACGCACACACATTCTCGTCAGAAGTGCTGAGATCATGCATATCAAAGCGTCTGGTCTTGACATGTCTGCGCGCACACACACACACACACACACACACACACACACACACACACACACTGAACTGACACCTGGTTTGATTCCTGTGATCTGCTGCTGTGAGATCAGAGCGGCACATTAACATCACTCAACAGGACCAGAAACAAGATTTAAAGGGATTCTTCAGCCAAAAAAAAAAACATTTTGCATCATCATTTACTCTTTATTTTGTTCTAAATCAGAAGGACTTTAATTCATTTGTGAAACACAGAAGATATGTTGAAGAACATTGGAAACTAAACGCCACTGACTCTCATTAGAGGAGCAAAAGACACCGCAGAAAGAGTCCAACTCCTGGAGGTTTGAATGAGAGATTCACACTTATTACACACCAGCACTGCAGTGGTGAAATGAATCCTCTCTCTCTCTCTGTGTGTGTGTGTGTGTGTGTGTGTGTGTGTGTGAGATCATATGTCCTCTGTTGTGTAGGAAACTGTAAGATGAGGACTAGAGGTGAGCTGTAAGTCTACAATAACTATAATTATAATAACCTTTACAGCTGCTTTGTGTGAGTTTGCTGTGTGACTGTTTAATTCAAGTCACTGTACATCCACCAATCATGTCATAGAGGGGCGGGACTATCTGTTAGACTGACCAATGACAGACAGCCATCATTTAGTAATTTTTTAGGTAATTTTTTTGTTCTCATTTTGGAGTTCCTGAATGCTGAATGTTCCTGAAAATGTGTTTGTTTTCTGTCTGTTGGCAGTATTTTCTTATTTATGGAGTGATTAAAATAGAAATCCAAAATCTCCTCTGGAAAAACTTTTAGTTCTAATGACAAAAAAAAACCTTGCGTTATTCAATGTTTAGATGTTCTAGATATGTATGATAATTACAACATAATTAATTACATTTCAGAAAACTTGTAATGCAAACTGTAGAAAAAAAATATGGTGATATCGAATTTTTTTTATTTTATTTTTTATTATTATGTTTTTTCCCCTGTACTCCTCCAGTGTTCTGCCTTAGAGAAATGTGAAGCTCCTATTCCTTCAAAAGGTTTTACGCTAGTCATCACAAATAAACAGATAACAGAGCATGTACAATAACAGACCAGACAGTTATTCAAGCTTAGTGAGTGAGTGATCACACTAGACTCAATATTGAAGTGTTAAGAATGATCATTATATTATTCTACACGCCAGCGGATGATAATGGTCTGTTTGTTATTAGCATGCTGCAGTTGTTTTGTCCGTCAATTTTTGTCTGTCAAATTGCACATTTTAATGTTTATTACTAAACTGCATGTTTGTCTGCTAGATAGTGATGTTCATTTTAACTCTTAACCAAGCGTAAGAATTTAGATTTTTTTTTGAGAAACTATAAAATTTAAACCCATTTTGTAAAATAGTCTTAAGCAAAATATGATGCCACTTTCTGCCGTCTTGTTTCTTTTCGTGCAGCACAATTATGATCCGAAACTCTGGATAGGCATCTTGTTGCCTAGTTTTTCCTTTTGTTTTCTTAAGTTATTATTTAAGTTAAAATATATTTCTCATATATGCATGTTTATCATTTTATATATACACACCGTACGCACACACAATGTGTCCATTGATTGTTCCTCTCGTGTGAACTCTGAAGCCTGTCTGACCCCTGAACAAAACGCAGGCTTTCACTAGGAACGACCTTCTCACATACACACACACACACTCTCACTCTCACACACACACACACACACACACACTCTCTCACTCACACACACACACTCACTCACACACACTCGCTCACACACACACACACACACACACACACACACACACACACACACACACTCTCTCACTCACACACACACACACACACACTCTCACACACACACACACACACACACTCGCTCACACACACACACACACACACACACACTCTCACTCACACACTCTCACTCACACACACACACACACACACACACACACACACACACACACTAAAGACAAACGCAGTGTGATTCTGTGGTGTTGGTGTTATATTCTCATGTGTTAGACACTGGTGCACTGCTCTGGTTTATGAGGACACAGATGTGTGTAATGACATGGTACTACAGCGTAAACATGGTTTATGAGGACGCTTCCTGTGTCCCTGTAAAACAAAAGGCTTATAAAGAACGTTTCTGAAATTCAAGAAGTGACCGTAGTTTTCTGTGAGGGGTATGTTTAGGGTTGGTCAGGGTGATAGAAAATACAGTTTGTACAGTAAACCATTACGCCTATGGAGGAGAGTCTCTGTAAACATTGTGTGTGTGTGTGTGTGTGTGTTGAGGTTTCTAGCTCCTCTTTGGCTGAATGAAACCAGCACTTTGCTTCCATTTTTGGGTGTTTTTCTTCGTGGCCAAGCGCTGTTTTCATCCACACATCCGTCTCTCTTCTCCTGATGTGTTTCCCTGCTGCTCTTCACTTCACTGGGAGAGTGTTTTCTGTCTCTGTCGAGCTGTAAGATCAAGACATATGCTTGTAAGATGAAATTAGACTTATTGTTCTTATTCCAGCATCTTATTAAAGGAGTATTCTGGGTTATTCTCAACAGTATTGGCTGTAATCGTCACATTGCAGATTCTTCATACATCAGCAGTGAACATTAAAGGAAGGTCTTGAATAGTGACAGCAGTGACCTGGTTCTGCTCATGTTCTTCAGCTAGTGGAGACATGCACTGATCTAGATCCTCTCTCATCTGTGCTGTTCACGACTCTTTCACCTCTGGGCTTTAAAGACTTCAGTTTCATATTTACTGAACATGTTTTTCTTTTTACTTCATGTAGTTGAAGACAGTGTTTCCAAGCGGTTGTGAGGGTATTCTGAGAGGTTTATAGCACGTTTGAGAAGGGTTTTCTTTTTTCTGTTCATGATGCCAAACTGTTGAAATGCAGTAACTAAGGTGTCATGATCGTTTTAAAGGGGTCATCGGATGCAAAAATCACTTTTCCATGTTGTCTGAACTGAAAAGTGTTTTGACCGTGTGTGTGCACAACCAGCCTATAATGATAAAACTCCACCCAGTGGTTTTTAACAAATCCAGATAGGGATGCACGATATTGGATTTTGGCCGATATTCGATATGCCGATATTTTCTAAATAATTTTGCCCGATGCCGATACCGATATCGATATATATACAAATATATACTGATATATTTACAAATATATACTGATTAGGGATGTCAAATTTCGATTATTTCCATGATCGATCGTCGTTTAAATTAACGATCAATTAATCGATTAATCGTTAACCATAATACTGCAAAATGCGTCTATTGCAGGCACGCAGTCAGCGGTATGACAGGATGTGCAAAAGCCACACACACACACAAAACGCTTTCTCACTTGAATTAAAGAGGTTTTAGTCTGAATAAAATGCTAGTAGCAGGATTATAAAATGAATAGATGCGATTATGATCATTTGATAAAATGAAGAGAGCGCGCCATACTTTTGAGGTCATTTTACTTAGTTGACAGTTTCCAATCCCGCACGGAGAACGCTGAACGCGCATCTTTAAATGGTTTTGTGGTGCTCGTTGTTGTATTTTAAAGCACAATTGCAATGTTTTCAACTGACATTATTGTATAAAATTATCCGAAATGTGGAGCGCGTGTGACTGCGCTGCACATTAAGTGAACTACATCGGCTCTGCTGCACCAAAACACAGTTGCTCACATTAATTTGATCCTGCTGGATTCTGTCCTAGAAAATGTCAGATTTTTAAAAATCCGGCATACAGCGCATTAGATCGTGACAGTGCATGCGTGCAGACGAGGATGAGAGAGCGCGGCTTTGGCTAGATTTATTTGGAGGTTATTGCTCATGTCTCATTCGGCACAAATCGAAATGTTTCCATATTCGCAATGTATTTGAATGTTAAACTATTATTTATAATGTAAACTAGGCTTGTACTTAACACGCATTCGCATATAGACGGAAAAGATGATCCTCTTCATATGAGCAAAAACGTCCTTGGCATAACAGCAGAGTGGACCGGTATACTACGGTCTATTTAAACTGACCAGTGTAACATTTTAATGTTTAGTTGACATTTTATTTTGATAATGAACAGACTGCGATGTAAGTTTGAATCGCTAGAATATACGTGTGCAGCAGGCTCCGGGGCGATCGAAACAGCTGAGACATTAAACAAATATATATATTTTCCGCAAAAGAGTTTACTTTCATTTGTGCACACTCACAATAAAAACAGAAGATTTGTGCTCTTTTAAAATAAAGCAAACAAACAGAATGCGTTGTCATCCTTTTTTTTTTTTTTGTGAATTTATGGAGCGCCCACACTTCTGTTTTAAATCCGTTAATCTTAATTAGCCTATTTAAGTCGGATATATTTCGCATAGCCTATTTAAAAAAAAAAAAACATGAAAACAAATTGTTATTTTTATGTTGGGCCTATTACTTAGTAGGCTATAAATTTTCCTTAAAGCATCCCATTTTGTCCCAGGGCTTAGAACCTGTGCCATAGTCAGGTCCATGCAGAAACTTGTGAACGATGCTCGGCGTCACCGTTTAGTGACAGCAGTGAATGCTCCAGGAATGTGTCGGTCACAGCGCCTATTAATCGCTGTTTTGAATCCAGCAATTATTTATTTAGAAATGATAAGATCTGATTATGACAAGTGTGGTATAAAAGCTTTGTTTATTAGAGGAATAATAGGTTAACTGGAAAATGTTAGATCGCGACCATGCTTTTGGACCCCATAGTCTTCATTTACGCGGCTTTGTTCTGGTTTGCCGGTTGGTCACGAATTTCCACAAATTCAGTATATTTAGGCATCGTTTCTTTTCCTAAATCTTCATAGTCTAACCCTCTAATTTCCCAGGTTTATTTTATTATCTTTCGCTTTTAATAACTGTTTTCGCATCTCTTACTGTGGTAAACATGGGAAGGGAAATTAAAGATTTCATGAATTAAGAATTCGTTCGATTTATTAATTTGTTCCCTTATTTCATTTAAATCATGGGTTATTTAGGGAACAAAATTAATGAAACATGGACAATTGCCACATTAATAATTCGTAGGAATGAATTAACAAGTTGTAGGAATGAATAGACTACCTGTCCTGTCACTGTGTCCCGCAGCCCTGCAAAGCGCACGATATAAAACAGTTATCTGATGAAATGATTAGTAACTACATTTCTATTGCATTTAATGTTGAAGAACTTTTATGTTGTTTCTATTTTAATGTACTTTAAAGTTTAAATCACATTAAAAGCTTAATTTGTACATTGTGAATGAATGATGATGCTTTTATATATCGTCACCGTCACTCACAGCCGCTCGCACGTGTTGAGTGCGCATGAGCCGCACGCAGCCCAACATTGAATCGGTTAACCGACCATCTATAGCCTTAATCGATTGCATCTCTTATCGACAATTAATCGATCATCGATTAATCGTTGACATCCCTAGTATATTTAAACTTTAATTTTACTGAAGAGAAATCCATGTATCTCTTCTGTACTGATTCTACCATAAATTTATTATTTTACAAATGTAGACAGACATTCACATCTGAAAAACAGGTCAATTATTTCACTTGGAGAATATCGGTTTGGCTCATCGGCAGAAATATTCATATCGGCCGATACCGATAATGGTCATTTTAAGCTTTTATCGGCCGATACCGATGTTGTGCCGATATTATCGTGCATCCCTAAATCCAGATAAATAATATCACATCTGTCCATTCTGAGATTCTTGGCTGTGTGATATTGTTTCTGTGCCTTTATCATTATAGCTGTAGTTTGTTCTCTCCTATTCTTTAATATTGAGAACAGTTTTAGAACTGTATCGTATTAGTGATCAGCCTTCAAACTGGCTAGTTTGAAACGCTGATCACTAATACGAAATCCACATCGACCAGCTCTGCCCATCATCTTCCTTGCCAATGTACGGTCTCTGATGAACAAGATGGATGAACTAAAGATCTGGACCCTCACACAGAAATGGCTTATGGACTGTAATGTTATGTTTTTCACTGAAACATGGCTCTGCAACGATGTCCCAAACAGCGTGGTACATATGGATGGACGCTCTTTCTTCAGGGCTGACAGAGTAGCAGCAACCTCTGGTAAAAACAAAGGTGGTGGAGTATGCATTTATGTTAACAAATCATGGTGTAAAGACTCTGTCATTGTTGATACCTACTGCTCTGCTGATCTGGAGTTCCTGATTATCAAGTGCAGGCCATTTTATCTACCACGTGAATTTACTTGCATTGTTGCAGCTGCAGTTTATGTACCTCCGGACGCTAATGCTAACGTGGCTATGAAAGAACTTTGTGCTGCTATTAGCAAATTACAAACCCTGCACCCGGATGGAGCCTTTATTGTTGCTGGGGACTTCAATCACTGCACTTTAAGATGTTTTCTCCCTAAATTTCATCAAAATGTCTCCTGCACTACAAGGGGACATAAAACACTGGACCACGTTTATACTAATGTGACTGATGCCTACAAAGTCACACCCCTCCCCCATCTGGGTCAGTCAGACCACCTCTCTTTGTTCCTGCTCCCCAAGTATACCCCGGTCATCAAATGTGTGAAACCTACAATAAGGACTGTTAAAATCTGGCTGGAAGGTGCAGACTCCACTCTTCAACATCAGTTCCAGCACACAGACTGGAGTGAGTTTGCTGCCCAGGCCACCATAAACTCTCAGATTAACATTGACACTTACACAAATTCTGTCCTGGAGCACATCAACAGATGTGTAAGCAGAGTGACCACACTCAAAAAAATAAAAATTTTCCCCAATCAGAAGCCCTGGATGAACAGAGAGGTTCGCCTCCTGCTCAAAGCAAGAGATGCAGCCTTCAGGTCTGGAGACCAGGAGGCTTACAGCTCAGCCAGAGCCAACCTGAGGAAGGGTATCTGCCAGGCCAAACTCACACATAAACAAAGGATTGAAGAACACTTCAATTCTTCAGACCCCCGGCGTATGTGGCAAGGCATACAATCTATCACCGATTACAAACCTCCTAACTCTGTGCCCCCCTCCAGCTCTGCCTCCCTCCCAGACGAGCTCAATCACTTTTATGCTCGCTTTGATAAAAATAATAAGGAGATCTCACTCAAAACTGAGCATCAACCCAGTGAACTGCCTCTCACACTCTCCACATCAGATGTTTACTCCACTCTGCGTAAAGTGAATGGACGAAAGCAGCTGGCCCTGATGGAATATCTGGTCGTGTGCTTAAAGCCTGTGCGGAGCAGCTGGCTGAGGTCTTCACAGACATTTTCAATCTGTCCCTGGCCCAAACAACTGTCCCCACTTGCTTCAAATCCACTGCCTCGGTCCCTAACGACTTCCGTCCTGTTGCACTCACCCCCATCATTGCCAAGTGCTTTGAGAAACTGGTCGCATCCCACTTAAAATCCTGTCTCCCTGCTACATTAGACCCTTTCCAATTTGCCTATCGCAACAATAGGTCAACAGAGGACGCCATCTCAACGGCACTTCACTCTGCCCTCACCCACCTGGACAGTCAGAACACACACGTGAGAATGCTGTTCATAGATTTCAGTTCTGCATTTAATACAGTAATCCCCTCCAAGCTGATCTCCAAGCTCAGCCATCTTGGAATCAGCACACCCATCTGCAATTGGATTCTAGATTTTCTGACTAACAGACCTCAGTCTGTTAAGTTAGATAACCTCTCCTCCTCCATCATAACCCTGAACACTGGAGTGCCACAAGGCTGCGTACTGAGCCCTCTCCTGTACTCCCTATTCACCAATGACTGTGTTCCTGTTTATGGCTCCAACACCATAATCAAATTCGCAGATGACACCACGGTGGTAGGTCTGATCAAGGATGACGACGAGTCAGCCTACAGGGATGAGGTGCAGCACCTGGCTGAGTGGTGTGCCACCAACAACCTGGAACTGAACACCCAGAAGACTAAGGAGATCATTGTGGACTTCAGGCGGACTAGGAATCATGCACACACACCCATCTACATCAACGGAGCTGTAGTGGAGCGTGTGTCGAGTTTCAAGTTCCTTGGCATCCACATCTCAGATGATCTCACCTGGTCCCTAAACACCTCCACCCTGGTCAAAAAGGCTCAGCAGCGCCTTTACTTCTTACGGAGCCTTAAAAAAGTTCACCTCAGTCCTAGGATCCTTTCTGAATTCTACCGCTGTACCATTGAGAGCATACTCACAAACTGCATCTCAGTGTGGTACAGCAATTGCTCCGCATCTGACCGCAAAGCACTCCAGCGGGTGGTGAAAACTGCTCAACGGATCACCGGCACCCAGTTAACATCCATCGAGAACATTTACCAGAAGCGCTGTCTGGGCAGGGCAAGAAACATCATCAAGGATGCCTCTCACCCTAACCATGGACTTTTCACCCTCCTTCCATCCGGCAGGCGTTACAGAAGCCTACGCTCTCGAACAAGTAGGCTCAGGAAGAGCTTCTTTCCTGAGGCTGTGACACTCCTGAACGCCACACCACCAATCTAACCTGCACCTGCTCTTTTTACTGCACTGGTCACAGTACTTTACATACATGTATTGCACTACTCATATTTTGCACAGACTGTACATGGTTAAATCCATTACACTATAAACTGTCTAAAGCTGTTACTGTACAAGCACAGTAAACTATTCTACAAAAAATATAATTGCACTACTGTTATTTTGCATATAATTGTTAAACAATACTTTTGCACACTCATTCAACTGTATTTATTATTACTGTTCTCAAGTTCCTGCTATTCATAATGTGTATATATAATCATTCTTTGCTCTGTTCATAATGTACATACAATCCCTACATTACATTAATATTTATATTCTGTATATACTCTGATCAATATTGTATATAGCAACTCCACTGTACATTCTGTATATCATAGCTTTACTTACTCTGCACTTTTATGTATATAAAACACTATATTCTTGCACTTCTGGTTAGATGCTAACTGCATTTCATTAGCTCTGTACTTGTACTCTGCATAATGACAATAAAGTTGAATCTAATCTAATCTAATCTAATCTGCCTTCGTTTGCTAGGTGTTCTGATTTTTGTGTTTTTATCAGTTTGCTGACTGTGCAGTTGCTAGGGTGTGCTTAATGTTATTAGCTAGAGCTGCACATTAAACTGGAATTATGATTTGGCACAAGATTGTGATTTCTCAGAAGAAAGGTAATGCATGAAAATAGCCAAGCAAGCATTGATTCAATGACTTTTATTCCAGCGGTTTTATTGTCCAGAAAGTGGAAATGTTTCCTCTGATCACTTAGTGCGCACTCATGATCTGTTCAATCATTGAAACGCTGCAGGACCAAAAATGATCATTCAGTCAGAATGCATCAAAAATATCTTCATTTGTGTTTCGGGGTGATTTTACGGGGTTTGAAATGACATGAGGTTGGTGAACTAACTCTTCAACTCTTCCAGTATTAGTGATGACTGTCTCTGTACATGACTAAAGCACACGGACGCCAGTGAATGTCTAATTCTCTCTGTCTCTCTGTCTGTCTGTAGCCCAGCGTGTTGATCGTCAGTTATATCGAGTCTGGGAAAGCGGCCGCACAGTTCGGCTTCTATCAGCAGGTGGAATGGAAGCCCGATGACTCCATGATCGCAGTGACGGTGAGTGAAACCCCTCTGTCTCTCCTGTGAGGATCAGTGATCTCTGAGACGATACATCATACAGAGATACCAACACAGCTGTTTTGCTCGGGTGACTTTATCCCATAGTTTTGCACACATGTCTTGTGTGTGGAGACTGATTGATTGATTGTCACCACATTTTCCCTGAATGTTCTCATGCTGACAGTTTCTCTGTCGTTGTGCAGAACAGCGCTAATCTCAGCGCTAACAGCCCTAGCGAGTCGCCCACATCAGCGGTATTTTAAGGCATTGTGGGTGAAGTTAGGCGGCATAATTACTCCAGTCACACGTGTCCTTCACAGAGGAGACGACTGTTTAAATGTTAATGTGAGCGTCCATCAGTGCGTACCGTGAGCAGAACAAACGCTGTGCTGTCTCTTTTGTTTGGCTGATAACTGCTGTATGAATAGAGACAGAGAGACGGAGACGAGCAGAGAGTCTTCACACGCTCACATCTGTCACTCACACTCACTCTGTCACACTACAGTACTGGGCTGTTATTGATGATTATTGTAGAAATAATGCATTTTATATATATATTTACAAATTAAAATAGAAATTTTAAATAAACTTATATTAAAAAAAGATTTTATATTTTTATGTATATTTTTATAATTACCTCCCCCTTTATCAAAAAACAACTAATTTATTATATTTAATTGCTTTTACATTTATTGTATTTTGTTTATTTTTATTTTGTAATTAATTTATCATATTTAAGTGGGTGTTTAAATAAACTGATTATTCAATTATTTTTTTGAGCTGGTTTTATTTATTTTTAATGGGGGAAAAAAACTGTTTAAGGTTAAATTAATTAATCCTATTAAAATGTATTGTAATTTATTGTATTTAATACATTTTATTTATTTAGTCATGTGGGAATTTTTTTCTTATTTTTATTTTCACCCATTTATTGTTGCTAGTACACTATTACATTATTACATTTTTATTTTAAATTATTGTAATTTATTTAAAAAAATAAATACATTTGAGTAAATATATAAGTAAAATTGGCAGCAAATTCCTTCCATACCCTGTTTGTATTTAATAAAAATAAAAATACACTTGGTCTATTTTAAGGTACCCACAAGGAAAAGCGTTGTTTGTGGTGATTGTCTCACAGTTTTTTTCATCATCTTGTGCGATAAGCAGCATGTTTAAGGTGCTGTTGTTGTTGTTGTGGGTCTGGTTGTGTCCATCAGACGGGTCCGAATCATCCGTGTGTTCGGACACCTGATCTCAGTGTTTCCAGAGCAGAACAACAACACACACTCCTCTGTGTCTGGATCAACAGTCAGTGTTTAGTCTTGATCAGAGGAGGAGCGAGGACGGCCGGTTTAACTAGTCGACTGACAGGGTCTGATTCTCCAGCCTGCAGCTTCTCTTACACCAGACCCTGATGAAGGACACATGAACACGGGTCAGCTGCTTCTAGATGTCACAGATATATATCCCAGACTAGACACTGAAATCTTCATTATGCATTACAATAATAGATGTGCTGTTTGTAGTTTTAGTTTAAACCTGTAGTTAAAGAGTTTAACGCTGATTTTGTTATCCAGGGTAGTAAATACTCCAGAGAAGTGCTCTGATTGCCTCTGTGTACACTGTAAGTGAGAGCCCAGAGGATCATGGGATATTTGTTTACCGAATGATTCTGAACTGGTATTTCCTTCACTTTTCACCCAATATTAAGAGAAGACAAAAGAAGGACACTGCACAAAGAAATAAAAAAATATCCTTTTTAATCATGTTTTCATACTCAATTCTCTATGAAGAAAGTTTAAAATAAATAACAATAATCTTAAAATCATCTTTGTTATATTTAATCATTGTGAAATATCTCCATGTTCCCAAATAGTTAATTATATCAAGTAAAAAGTATAAATTTATTTTTTCATTAAAATAAAAGATTATAATTTACAATATACTACTACTAATAATAATAATATTACAAAATTCAATATAAAATATTAAGTGTGTACAGTGTAAAGTGTGTATATTATATATAAATGTATTATTATTGTTGTTGTTGTTGTCATGTGACCTGGCAGCATGTTTGTGAGTGCTTGTTCTTCAGGTTTGAACACACAGGTATGTTTTATCAGTGAAGTTGAGATGAAAGAGCACAGCGCTCTGAATCTGATGCTCCTCTCTCTCGTGTGCTTTAATCTTTCGCTGGTGTCTCGTGAAGGCGTTCACAGAGCGAGGGCAGATAGCAGCGGGCGCTTCGGGATGTTTAGTCTGTTCTCCCACGCACCAGACGCCTCCACACAGCCTGTGAGCTTCTGATGGATGGAGCATCATGGGTAATACTGGCTTCAATGCCTCTGAAATGTTCCCAGGAGTTCAGTGAACTTCATTCACCGTAGAGGAACGTCCCAGGAACAGAGCTGTGTGGGCCGCGGGTGATAAACCTGCACGAAGATCCCACACCCCTAAAAATAACTGGAGGCTCTCTCACCGCCTGCAGCGTCCTCTTCTGCCGTCTCGTCTCAATCTGTTCTCCTGCTGGGTTAGGGCTCTAGGATGCAGAAGTTGGACAACATTTGTTAAAATATCAATATGGCAATACTAATAACAAACTTTTTAAAAACAATAATAACCTTTATGTATAGGATTTATTTTATTATTTGTAAAATATAATTTTAGAAAAATAAATTTTTGTATTACAGTAATAATAATAATAATGATGATAATAATAAACGTATATTTGTATAGATTCAATTTTTTGTAAAATATTATTTTAGAAAAATACATTTGTGAATAATAATAATAATAATAATAATTATTATTATTATTATAATAAAATAAATAAAGTAAAAGAAAAAACTTAAGACAAAAATATAATATATAAAAAACATTTAATATAAGAACAATTTTATTTGACATTAGAATATTAATATTTTGGCTTTAATTTGACAGAAATATCTGGGATATTTTGTTCTTTGTATGTAATTGGGCTTGACAATTTGTCAAATTTTGTGACTATATATCAGTGTGGCTATTATAATAATAATAATAATAATAATACATATAAATAGCAATAGTAATTAAATATTATTCAAATATTACGTATTAAAAATGACTAAAACCAATAAAAAGAAATGCATAAAAAGAAAACTGTATTTAAGATAAAATATGATTAAAATTTACAGCTGTATAATTACTATACTAATATTAATGTCTGTCATTTTTATGGAACGGTGCTTGTTTCATAGTGTTTTTTTCTGTATTGTCTAGTCTGTGTCTGCTGAAGTTTAGTTCAGTATCAGTTGAATCTGATCAGTTTTGTCGTGGTTGCTGGTTCAGTTCCTGCAGGAGCATGAGGGATCTCAGCTGACGACACGACCCTGTGTGTTTCTGCTCTGGGTTATCCACAGAGAGTTATTATGTTACACATGTGAAATGTGTCTGACATCAGTTTAACAGCACAGATCGAGCCACATTCCTGTCTGTCTGTGTGTTTAAGCACGTGTTGGGACTCATTTGTCAGATTGGAGTTTGTTTGCATGTGAGCAGAGAGGAAGTCAGAAACATGCAGCGGTTTGATGGAGAATGGTGTGCGTCTCAAATCTGAGCTGGTTTGGTGTCACCACATCAACAGCCTGAGAACGGCTGACTGCAGTGTTTTCAGTGTGTTCTGACGAGTTTATCTTCCTGTGGATGTAAATGTGCCGAGCGCTCAACCTGATGCCTTGATAACAACCTCAGCCACAAACACTGTTCATTCATCTGGGACAGTTTAAGTGCAGGTTCATTTAATTATAACCTTTTTAAATGTACAGCTTCAGAGTTGTTCCTTTAATTCATAACCCTGCATTTCTACACACACTATGCTGCACATGCCTGTATTTAACCACGAGACCAGGTGATGTAGCATCGACAGCAGCAGAAGTCGTCTCTCCAACATGTTTAAAGTTTGTGTCCTGAGTATCAGAATAATCTCATGCTGCTCATGCAGTGTGTGTCTCCTGCCTCCACGGATGCCTGAAGACTGTAATCAGAAGTGATATGAGTCTTGGAAACGGTCCATTACCCCGTGTGTGTGTGTGTGTGTGTGTGTGTGTGTGTGTGATCAGGTCTGCTGCTGGTCCGGTTCACTCCTGCAGTCATCCTTCAGCAAACACCGGTTCAGGACACAGTTAATGAGGGTGTTGTGTAGAAACACTGGAGACTGTAGAGTTAGACCGCAGCAGTCTGTTTCCCTTCACTATGGGATTTCATTCAGATATCATACTGGATTCTTATCTTTTCTAGGTTTTTGTTGATACTATTTTATATTATATACATTTTAACTCAAATTATTTTAGATTTTTCTTTTCAAAATGTATTTAGTGTTGTTTTATATTTTATGTATTATTCTAGATTTTCTTTTTCTTTTTATTCTAGATTTAGGTTGTTTATGTTTCTATATTTTATTCATATTTTAGAATTCATTTTTTATTTAATTTATTTGATTTTTATATTAGATTTTAAAATATATTTATTTTAATTTAATGTTTTATTTTTATATTAGATTTTATTTGAATAAAATTTGTTTTAGTTTAAAAAAAATTTTTTTTGATTTTAAACAACCTGTCAGTTATAGTTTTTTTTTTTTTATTGCTCTGCTGGTATTGTTTGTGTGTGATATGAACTGAACTGTAAAGCACTTTCTCTCAGGTATGCAAATGTTTCTGCTCTTTTGATGACCATTCAAATCCTGTTCAGGTTGAGTAGCAGCGATGCCAAACCTCGTCCCTCGTCTCTCGTGGTGTTGTGAGCTCTGGAGCGCTGCGGTTTGATTCCTCTGTCAGCACTAACAGGAAGCAGTTTTCTGAGAGACTCGCTCTGATCTGCATTCCAGGATTATTTCTCGTATTACTGTTTAACTGCTTGCTCGCGAGCTAGTGTTACTACTCTGAAACCACCGGAGTCTTTGTAGAAACAATCACTAAAACTCTTGATAAGAGATCAGTTCAGTTTCATCATTGTTCAGTGTGTCTGTATGAATGATTCAGATGATGACAGATGTTCGTCTGCCCTCACAGCACTAAATATTAAAGTTTGTCTAGTTAGTTTGTTGAATGAACATCTGTCTTGTGAGTCTAGAATGATTGTGTGTTTGAGACCGTGTTCAATCCCTAGTGAGCTGTCTTAATGTCTGCTGCCTACATAGGCATCTCACTCCTTAGGGACCTTTACACTTTTATTTTTTATTTTTGAAGAAATAGTTCAGGGTTTTTCTTTTTGCTGGAATTTTCTGCAAGAAAAATTTATTTATTGAATTGCAAATTATTTGAAGTCTTTTTATATTAGCCTTTCTGTGCAAACTCTTTGTTTAGAGTGGTGTTTTTTTGCTAGAAATGTCTGATAGAAAATTACTTAAATTATTTATTGAATTATGTGTGGGTCATTTTTTAAATATACATAATGTAAATATGTGACCATGGAGCACAAAAGGGTAAATTTTTCCGAAATTGAGATTTATACGTTATCTGAAAGCTGAATAAATAATCTTTCCATTAATGTCTGGTTTGTTAGGAGGACAGTCATCTTTAAAGTTGTCAAAATGAAGTTCTTAGCAATGCATATTACTAATAAAGAATTAAGTTTTGATATATTTACAGTAGGTAATTTACAAAATACCTGTATGGAACATGATCTTAACTTAATATCTTAATGATTTTTGCATATTAGGAAAATTAAGAATGAACCATACAGTGTATTGTTGGCTATTGCTACAAATATACCTGTGCTACTTATGACTGCTTCTGCGCTCCAGCGTAACATATGTTTATATAGTAAAAATAGTATTTTAAGATTTAATCCTTTTATCATATCATTCACACACACACACACACATATATATATATATATATATATATATATATATATAAATATATATCCTATTTGCCCTCTTGAGTGTGTGTGTGTTTGGCTGTTGAGGGTCTCAGGTTCAGGCCTGCAGGAGAGCGTCTCTGTGCTCATCTGATGTCTCCTGCTCTCTCTCTCTCTCTGTCTCTCTCTCTCTCTCTCTCTCTCTCTCTCTGTTACATGAAGCTCAAGAGAAGACCACGCATCACTGACAGCTGTCACTCAGACACATCATCAGTGTCCATGATGACAGACCGCACTGACCCTGTGTGTGTGTGTGTGTGTGTGTGTGTGTGTGTGTGTCACACATTTCACACTCATGGAGCATCTAGACCTAACTGCTGAAATAGCTTTTATTATTAATATTACATTCTCCTATTTTGTTTAACTTTTTAGTAAATTTTTGTTATTCTTTTTTTTTTTTTTTTTTACAATTGTAATTAATAATTTTAGTTCAGTTTCATTTCAGTTAGTAATTTTATAACTTCAGCTTGAACTCCTCTCTGCTGCCGAGGCGAAATGATTTGTTTAATAACAGCAACACTCTTTGTGATTGATATAACTCAGTGTTTCCAACTAATTTGTGACTAATTTGAATTAATTGAGTTATCAGAGTGACTGATTTTATTGCAACGCATTTGTGAGCAATGTAATATTAGTATTGTTGATTTACATATATACATTATACACATTTTATAAGTGCAATTTTTATTAATATTTTGATTAAGCTTTTAGTTTTTGAAGTTTACATTTTAGTATCGTATTTGAGATTCTGTCATTTTTTATTTTTTAGGAATATTTCTAAATAGTTTTCTTTTTCTTTCAGTTTTAATGTTTTATTTCAATTAATTTTCAGCGTATTTCATTTGGTGGCAAAGGCAACTTTTCTCATGTTTATAGTTTGTAATTAAGTTCAATAGGTTTCTCATCTACAGTTTGTAAATATTTTGACTTTCAATTCAACTCCAGTCCAATATTAAGAGGATTCATTCTGAAGAACCGGATCAATCGAGTGATTTGTTCAAACCCTCGACAGAGTCTCATACTGAATGTTTGTTTTTGCCTCTATCCTTTCGTTCTTATATTGAAGGGATTCATCTGAACGAAGTGACTCAAATACATCTGACGTCTCGAAACAATGCAGAAGCAGAAACTGAGATTGACTTTTGTCTGCCGCATGATGACATTTTGAGGAACGCATCACTTCCTCTTCTCTGCTTCTGTCTGTTCTGAGCGCAGTAAACAGAGAGCGTCGAGCTCAGTTCTGGGAGTTTTGGCTGCGTCTCGCTCCAGCTGACGAAAACAGTCCGTCCCGAGCGCTGAACTCTACAGGAAGTTCATCTCTCTCTCTCTCTCTCTCTCGTGAAGTCTTTTCCACTTGTTTTGAAGCTCTCAGTCTTTCCACGTGTGTCTGAAGTATTTGAGTCCTCTGAGCCACGTGTGGTGTGTGTGTGTGTTCAACACTCAGACCAGCAGCACTTTTAGAAAAATACGGAAAAAGAGAAAAAAAGACCAGTTGCTGTCTCAAGAAAACAAGTCTGCAGATTTGCTATATGGTATTTTCTGCTCACCAAGGCTGCATTAAATTCTGAAATATTTTTATCATTTAAAACAGCAGTTTTCTGTGTGAATCTCTGTTAAAGTGTAATTTATTTCTGTGATGTGCAGCTGTATTTTCAGCATCATTCCTCCAGTCTTCAGTGTCACGTATTTTTGTCCAAACCGTGATGCATTAGATTTTTTCAGGATTCCCAGATGAATAGAAAGTGCAGCATTTATTAGAAATCTTTGTGAGATTAGAAATGTCTTCACTGACGTCCCTGATGATGGATGTACAGTGCATCAGAGCGTCTCGTATTGAATGGCAGATGGTAAATGTTCTTGTTTTTTTCTGGATCTGTAGGCGTCGTCTTTCTTTCAGATGTCAGTGTTCTTAATGAGTCTTTCACAGTTTTTCCCTCCTTTTTTGCATGCGGTCGTCATGGTGACGGCTTTTCCATTCTGTTTGGTCTGAAGTGTTTTGAGCGTTCTGTCATTTTTGGCATTTCTGGGAGAATAATTGATGGCATTTACTGTGTGGAGCGCAGTCTGAGCTTCAGGGAACACATGATAACAGCACGCCTGTGCTTCACCCTTCAGCCCTGTTTTCATCAGACGCGTCACACACCTGTCCATGTCTCCTCCGTCTAATCTGAGGCGGTCACTTGTGCTGAAAGCTGGAGGATTGAACACAATCTCTGATAACTACGACAGTCATGGGGGTTTTATTATTATTTACCTCCGTTATCTGTTTATTCTGCTCTCTTTACAAACTACTCACAATAAATATGGGCTGTTGAGTTTGATTATTTACATTTACAGTTATATTTCCCTGTCTGTCACTTTTCAGGTTGTGAATTTATTTATTTAGCTACTATTTCTTATTTATTTGGTTATGTTTTTTATTTATTATATTTATTTACATTTTAATTAATATTTTTAATTTACCGGAACTTAGTTGCATTAAAACCCCAAAATATATATGACTAAATGAGTAATTTAAAAAATGTATTAGTTCCTTAGAATTCAGTAACAGCTTTTACACCTTTTTTTTTTTTTTTTTACTAATTCATAAAAAAAAAATCTGCCTAATAAAATATTTTAGCGCTAGACATAATTTGAAGATTTCATGCAAAGAATTCATAATTAATTATTGAAAAATTAATAAGAATTAATAAAATGTAAATTTTCCAGGGCCTAAAAAAAATCCAAAGTGTAGATGTTCACATTTAAAAAAATAAACAAATAAAATACAAAAAATAATTCCCTTTCATATCCAGGCTTTCCAAGTCACTGTGACACCTGGATTTTATATAAAATGATGTGTGAACAAAAAAAATAGGAAAAGAAAGATTCTTTTAGTTTAAGTGTGATTTTTTTTTTTTTTTTTTTTTTTTTTTTTTTTTTTTTCTTTCTTGGTTTTAAGTCATTTTAAGGCCTGGTGTTTGAGAAATGCTGTTCTAGACTTCTAGAGTGCTGTTTCATCAGTCTGAGAGGAGTGTGTGTGTCAGGAACAGTTAGGCTAATCAGTGTGTGTTACTCTACACTGCTGACACCTGATCACCTTCATCTCTCTTTCTCTCTCTCTCTCTCTCTCTCTCTCTCTCTCTCTCTCTCTCTCTCTCTCTCTCTCTCTCTCCAGGCTGCGAACGGTTACGTCCTGCTGTTTGACATCATCGGAGGCTCAGATGAGAAGAACCTGTACGAGCCTGTCTATCCCAAGTGAGTGACCCTTGACCTTTCCTCCACACACCCAGCATCACTTCCTCTTCCTGTTCCTCAGTCCCGCTGTCATTGTTCTTCCTCCTGATGCTGTTCCTCTTGACAAACACTGATGTGGTGTTTGGTGCTCAGCAGGTTTGGTTTTGGTTTTAGGCACGAATGTTATGTTCAGAATTCCACAAGACTGTCGTGAACTGAATCATGATGCGTTGCGATGTTTGAAGGACAGAATCAGACTCTGGAAGTGTTTTTTCCTTTTCCAGAACAATGAGCTGGTGATGTTTCTAGAGTAGAACATGCTTCGGTCGACTTTCCTGCAAAAACATGTCCATAGACACACACACACACACACACCTGTAGCCCACGGCAGTTTAGTGACACACACACTGACCTCAATTAGACTCTTTGAAACACACACACACACACACACACTGCTGTTCCTCAGATCTCAGTGTTCAGGTCGGTGTTTGTCATGTCAGGACGTGTCTGACACACACTCTGTGTGTTTCTGTGCTTCATGGTTTCCTGTAATCATCTGTCAATAATAATGAGCTGGGAATAATTATGAGTGTGTTTATAATGGTGATGCATTATGAGCTCTCAGACTAAACGGATTATGTTATTCTTCTTATTCTCTCTCGCTCTCCGTGTGTGTGTGTGTGTGTAGGGGCGCTCGTGTTAAGGTCACTCCGGGTTATAAAGAGGAACAGTGCGCTCCAGCTCTGACCCTAGAGATGAAGAAACCCATCGACCTGGAGGCTCCAATCAGCTGGTAGTTTGACCATTTGTACAAAGTGTCACATGATCGATCAATCAATCTGGGGGGAAAATAAAAGTCTGTATTTGTGTAATATATTATAAAACATCTGTATGCAAAGGTGTGTGTCCAGCGTTATTTTAATGTCATTGATGCGCTGTTTAAGTTCTTAATTAGCGTATTTTCGGGACTATAAGTCACACTTTTTTTTTCATAGTTTGGCTGGTCCTGTGACTTATAGTCAGGTGCGACTTATTTATCAAAATGAATTTGACATAAACCAAGAGAAATTAACCAAGAGTTCACATTACCGTCTATGCTGTTCACTGCCCTCTCGCGGCTGGTGACGGTAGTGTTTTCTCTTGGTTCTTGCTTCTAAATAAATGCACTTATGTTTTTTTCCCTCATCATGACGTATTTTTGGACTGATGCGTGACAGGTGCGACTTATAGTCCGAAAAATATGGTGTTTATTTTTTATATTTAGATTATTAATCCATTTAAATTTTAGTTTAATTGTGAGTGTGTGTGTGTGTCAGTCTGCAGACGCTGCAGGAGGATCTGTTAGTGGCGACGGCTGACGGTTATCTGCACACGCTGCACTGGGACAGTGTGAGGAACGGCCGGAGAGCAGTGAACCTGTGCACCATCCCCTTCTCCCTCGACCTGCAGTCCTCCAGAGGTCAGACACACTTCTCAATCTCCCTCCAGAGACACGCCTGCTCCGTGTGTGTGTGAGACGTGTCTGTGTGTTTGCTCCAGGAGGGCCGTGTTTGGATCTGGACGGTGTTTATATCAGGGATATGGAGTACTGCGCTACTCTGGATGGATATGCAGTGGTGTTTGATGACGGGCGACTCGGATTCATCACGCCAACCTCAAACAGACTCGCCACAGACGTAAGAGAGAGTTTATGAAATCAGTATTAATCAGAAAGCTGTATAAACATGTCAACGATTCAGTAAGACGCTGGAGTCGATCTGACTGTAGAAGAAGAGCTCACGCTCATGTCTGTAACAGCGCCTCTTGTGGCGGCTCTGAGAATACGACACGCGGCTAGTTTGTGTAATGCTTGTGTTGATGTGCTAATATTGTGTGTGTGTGTGTGTGTGTGTGTGTGTGTGTGTGCAGCAGCTGCAGGGCGTTTGGGCCGCAGACGTCTCTGATGGCACGTGTGTCGCCGTCAACAACAAATACAGACTCATGGCCTTCGGATGCGCAAGGTGTGTGTTTTGTGTGTGTGTGTGTGTGTGTGTGTTTTATTTAGGAAATCTGGAAATATCAACATGTTAACGAGAGAGTTCACCCAAAAATTTAAATTAGCCCTAGGAAAAGCATCCTAGGTGTATATGGCTTTATTCTTTCAGATGAATATAATCTGTTGTATTAAAATGTTCCTTGCTCTTCCCAGCGTTATAATGAGAGTAGGCGGGTGTTTTTGTTCAACAGTCCAAAAGTAGTCAAATAAAGTGTGAAAATCCATAATAAAACATGCCTCACACACTTCCTGGGGGTCAACAAGACCTCCTTACACACACGACAGTCAACAGAAGTGAGAAAAGTATTTATAACATATTAAATATGAATATTTTCCTTGTGCATGGATTCGCTGCAGGAGGACTTTATTCTCCCCGGGAGGTGTGTGTGAGACATGTTTTATTATTAAGGATTTTCACACTTTGTTTGACTACTTTTGGACTGTTGAACAAAAACACCCGCCTACTCTCATTATAACGCTTGGAAGAGCAAGGAACATTTAATATAACTCTGATTGGATTTCTCTGAAAGAATAAAGTTATATACTTAGGATGCTTTGAGAGTTAGTAAAACAGGCTAGTTTTCATTTTTGGGTGAACTAACCCTTTAAAGTTATGAAAAGTTTAAAGAAAACATAAAAAATTAATGAAAACGCACTAGCATTTAAATTTGGATCATTTAGATTATTATTTTTTTATGTTTTTTTTTTAAGGAAGTCTTTTCTGCTCTTCAAAGCTGTGTGTGTTTGATCAGAAAGAAAAGTAAAAATTTGAAATACTAAAACATCTGTTCTCTGTGTGAATCTGTGTTAAAGTGTAATGTATTTCTGTGATGCTCCGCTGTATTTCCAGCATCTTTCCTCCAGTCTTCAGTGTCACATGATCTTCAGAAATCAGAATAATATGATGATTTAATGCTCAAGAAACATTTCTGATTATTATTATATTGAAAACAGTATTTTAGAGGAATAATAGAAACCGTGGTACTTTTAATTTTTTCAGGCTTCACAGATATAGAATAGAATAGAAAGTTAACCATTTATTTGAAATAGAATCTTTTGTGAAATTGTGACATTAGAAATATCTCTCTTTATTCATTTAATGCATCCTTGATGAAAATCAGTTTCTTTACCCCCAAAAATTAACCCCCTTTTTGTACAGTAGTGTATCTATAGTAGTATTTTTGTGTAGTTGTTCTCAAACTTTTGATCCAGTCTGAGGTGTGATTATTGTGTGTGTGTGTGTGTGTGTGTGTGTGTGTGTGTCGCAGCGGGGCAGTGTTGGTGTACATGATTGACAGCTCTACAGGATCCATGCAGCTCTCTCATAAGCTGGAGTTAACCCCGAAACACTACCCAGGTGAGAGACACACTCGTCACTCGTGATGTTTACTCTTTAAACAGTAGCCAGACCACAGGAAGTGACATCAGTCCACCCACAATCCACAGAAGCCACGCAGCCTTTATCACACGCTGGATGATTCTTTTATTTGCTGTTAGTATGTTGAACCTCAGACCCACAATGCTCTCTGATTGAGTGTCTGGTCCTCTGACGCCCCCTGATGGCTGCTGTGGGAACAGGAGTCAAATCAGTGCCTAGACTCTTGTTGTTCAGCTTTTGACCTGATGAACTGATCTAAAGCAGTGTGTCAGAGCAGCCATTAGAGTCCAGCCAGTGCTGTTCTGAGATCAGATGTCTTCTGTCTCTCTGTCATCTATCAGACACTTTCAATGCTCATTAGATATGATGCATACAACTGAAACTCTTTTACTGCCATGGTTTAGGATTTTCACTTATACTCCAGATTATTTTAAGATTATTTTAACTCTTTTAGAGCCTCTGTTGATTTGGTTTTAGATTTGTTTAAAAAGTATATATATATTTTTTTTTTTTTTTTGTCTTCTTCGTTTCGTATTTTACTAGCCATGAAAATACCCATGCTAACTGGCATGGCTTTAAATTAAAGAAACGATAATTTGCAATACCTAAACAATTTAGTAACCGTTGTTTTATAGTGTTATTAAATAATATTATTAAGTATTTATTAATATTTTGGATTAGCATTTTTTCTGTAATTGTTATATGCTTCGATTAATTTTTTTTTTGACATGTATTTTTTTAACCTGTTAAATGTCACCCCGTCCCATATACGGGACACCTACGTTGACTATACTATATTACAATCAAATTTAATCTAATTTTGACACACTATATATCGTTGGAAAGGTCTAAGACTCCCAAATATATATTATACCAATATTTTTTGTTAAAAATTATGTAGGAAAAGTAATAGATCAATTTATGACAAGAGTGCACCCTCAGAAATCTACATTACAAAAGGAGTTTTGACCTTTGTTTAAAAAAAAAAGACTTCCTCATTGCATCACATTTTAGAAATCATCAGAAGTTATATATCACTTGAAAACATAAAATCTCAAAATTCATCCTTTTAAAACCTATTTTAAAATCAGACATTGCATTACCATGTAAATGGCACATCAATATCATGTTGCAAAATGTTTTCAGTCATGAATTATAAAAATTTAGGTTTGTATCATGCACATTCAAGTCTATCTTCAAAAACATGAGTGGCAGTTAACAGGTTAAACCCTTTTTATTTTTATTCAGTTCTACTTTTTTTTCAGATTTAGATTTATTTCCAATTTAATTTACACAAAACAACATTTTAGCTTCATTTATTTTTTTGTTTTAATTTTGCTTTTAACTTTTTATATTCACAACAAAACAATAAAATTACTTTTTAAAGAAAAAAAATATATCAATTTAGTATAACTTTTTTTATAAGTGTGTTTGTCTGTATAATATTGTAGCAGTTTTTTTTTTATTTATGTATTTTTGTTATTTAGTTCAGTCATTTGTATATTTTGTCTGTTCGTTGCTACTAAAGAAAAACAACCCGAACTCGCCGAACATTTCCCATGATTCAGTGTTTGTGTGTGCTGTGGTCAGATATGTGGAATAAGACGGGGTCTGTGAAGATGCTGCGCTGGTCTCCAGACTGCAGTGTGGTGATGGTGACGTGGGACTGTGGAGGTCTGTCTCTGTGGAGTGTGTTTGGAGCTCATCTCATCTGCACACTCGGAGAGGACTTCTCGTGAGTCGCACAAACACACGCACGCCGCTGCAAACCTTTGACAAACTCTTTAACAAGGAGCTTCCCTCCAGCAACTAATGATGAGCTCTGAATGTTGACGTTTCTCTTTATTTTCTGGGTGTTTTCCTGATGCAGCTGTCACTCAGACGGCACGAAGAAAGAGCCTCTGAAGATCAGCTCTATGGTGAGTGTGTGTTATGTTACTGTAATTATATATGTGTGTGTGTGTACATGTGCAATCAGACACCCTGCTTTCTAAGATCATCGACCATCAAAAAAATCAATACTGGTCAAACACTAAATCATTTCGGCCAGGAATGCAAAGATACTGGGTTCAGTTTCCAGGCAGTGCAAGGACTGATCACAGATAAACACTGAGTGCAGTGTAGGTCTGATTTGATAAGCTCATCTGTGAATGTGAATGTGTTTTAGAGCTGGGGAGTGGAGGGATATCATCTGTGGGTGATCGCCAGCACAGACACGGCTCCGGATCCTGACGAGAAACTCCAGCAGACCGGCATCCTGCAGTTTCAGTTCATTAAGAGCGCGCTGACCGTCAACCCGTGCACCGTGAGAGAAACACACACATGCAGCGTGATCCGATGTGTGTCAGATATCAGTGAGTGAGACGGTTCTGTGTGTGTGTGTGTGTGTGTGTGATCAGAGTAATCAGGAGCAGGTGCTGCTCCACGGAGAGGATCGTCTGTATCTGACCTGTGGAGACCCGACCCAGGCTCACAGTGTGTCTGAGAAGAGCTCGTCTCGGGACAGTGGCAGTCCTGTGCCCCGGCCGTCAGCGTCCGCCCCTCTCTCTCAGGGTCTCAGCACTTTACTGGGCCACAAGCACTGGCAGGTGGTTCAGGTACAGGATCACACACACATTCACTGTCGAGAACACAGCCTGCATCTAGGAGTCTGACACCTGTTGTTCCTCTCTTCACAGATTCACAGCACATATCTAGAGACAAACTGGCCCATCAGGGTAAGAACCGACTCCTAAAGGAACAGTTCAGCCAAAAATTAACATTCGCTGAAAATTAGGATGAGTTTGTTTCTTCTTCAGATTTGGAGAAATGAAGCACTGCGTCAGTGTCTCATCAACGGATGCTCTGCAGTGAATGGGTGCCGTCAGAATGAGAGTCTGATAAAAACATCACAATAATCCACAGCACTCCAGTCCATCAGTGAACATCTGGAGAACACAAAAGATGAAACGCATTCATCACTATTTAACTAAAATACAAGTGCATAATAACACTTCCTCCAGTGAAAAAGTGTTCTGGTCTGAATCAGGAGAGAAATCTGCACAGATCAAAATGGCTCACAAACAAATATGTGGCTGGATTTTAATGTGAGAGACAATAGTAGATGAAGGAAGCTTTATTATGTATTATGGACTCATATTTGAGTTAAAAACCTGGAGTTTGTGATGTTTTTATCAGCTGTTTGGACTTCCATTCTGATGGCACCCATTCACTCCCATACAACATATAGATGAGTTTTTAGCAAATTGTCATTGTTGCGTGAACAATTTCTTTAGGTTGATGCATGTTAGTAAAGCTTTCTTGTCTTACAGTTTAGTTTCTGATAACCATTTCCTAATCCTGCTGCTGTTCCTTTAAGACTTGTATATGTAAATTAGCTCATTTCTGATTGGTTAACCGCTGTATAATAGTGTAGTTCAATGTGTCAGCAGCAGTGCTGGAGATGTTGATGCATAATGAATATGTAATGATATGTAAATGTGGGCGGACATATGTTAATGAGCATTTCAATAAATGTTCCATTTATGTTGCACTCATGAAGTGTGTGTGTGTGTGTGTGTGTGTGTGTGTGTGTGTGTGTGTGTGTGTGTGTGTGTGTGTGTAGTTCGCAGCTATAGACTGGTCTGGTCAGTGTGTGGCTATAGCTGGCCGCCGTGGATTTGCACATTACTCTTTATACACCAGGAAATGGAAACTGTTTGGTAACGTCACACAGGTAAACACACCTACACCACCGTCTTCTCCTGTGAAAGGAAGTGGAAGCTTTCTAACATCACGTGTGTGTTTCAGGAGCAGAATATGACGGTGACAGGGGGTCTCACGTGGTGGGAGGACTTTGTTGTTCTTGCCTGTTATAACTTCATTGACCGGCAGGAAGAGGCAAGAGCGACTGAATAACGTTCCTCTGATTCATCAGTGTCGACCGAACCGGTCATTGATCAGCTGACTCTTGTTGTTCTTGGTTTGTAGCTGAGGTTTTACGTGCGCACATCTAACCTGGATAACGTGTTTGCCAGCGTCACTAAGCTTCAGAGCGACACGCTGCTGCTGAACGTGTTTCGTGACGTGGTGATCCTGTTCAGAGCCGACTGCTCCATCTGTCTTTACAGCATCGAGAGACGACACGACAGGTGACACACATCACACATCATACAGAGCTACAGTCATTAAATAGATCCTCAGCGATTATACACACTGGTTTATTTTGTAATAATCCATAAATCACAATTATTATTGAACTGTGTCATATTCACTTTATGAAAGTTAGTGCTAGATTTAAAAGATTAAATTAATAAATAGATTTTCATTTACAAATTATATACTTTTCTGATTGTTAGTGTTTTTGCTTTTTACACACATGCAACAATATTTACACACACAATTCAGGATTTCCAAATTTGTCTTGTAGTATATGCATGCTTATTTATTTTTTGTTTTTAGTTTTTAATAATAAACATTTCCAAATGTGTCTCTATGCATGTTATTTGTTTAATTGTTTTCATTTTTAATATTTTATTTAATTGTTTTTATATACAAATTTGCTTTATCTAATGACTATGTACATGTAGGTGTATTTATTTATTTTTCAGTTTGATTTATTTATTTTTATAGAAATAAATGGCATGTCATAATGTTATATTCAGTGTTTGGCAGATTCCTTCCACTGCAAGTAGTTCCAACAAAAACAACTGAAAACTCTTAAATATGCCAAGAGCTTTAACAGTTTTGGGCACCTCTGTGTACGACTCAGACTCTTGTAAGCTGAATGGGTGTTTGTTGTATTTGTCTTTAACATTTCTTGACCGTTCTCTGTCTTCAGTCCGAGTCCGTCGGTCAGCGTGGAGCTGCTGCAGGAGGTGTCCATGTCCCGCTATATTCCTCACCCCGCTCTGGTGGTGTCTGTGACCCTCACATCAGTCCGGACGGAGACCGGCATCACGCTCAAAGCCCCGCAGCAGGTACACACACACAGACAGAGTACATAAACACACACACACGAGTATATATTCTCATGAGTTATCTGTGTGTGTCAGGCCTGTTCGGCGGAGAGTATCCTGTTGAATTTGGCCGGTCAGCTGATCATGCTGCAGAGAGACCGATCCGGCCCACAGGTTCGAGAGAAGGACACGCCGGCCAATCAGACCAAGCTGGTGAGTTTGATGCCCCGCCCCTTCCCGATCCCAGAGAGTGAGACAGTTGTGTTACAGAAGTACACGTCCTGTTCGTTTTAAAAGATACACCATTTAAGACCGAGCTGCAAGGTTGTTAATCATCCAGCAACCTGCATTATTTCAGCTTCTTTTAAAATGATCACATTTATCACATCAAATAATACAGGAATACATGTTCTTAAGTAACCACTCAAGCGCCACACATCATCTCTGTGTCATCACCGTTGCACTCCATGATGTCCTCTGTGTCTGGCAGCTTCCCTTCTGTCCTCCGGTGGTTCTGGCTCAGTGCGTGGAGAACGTCTGGACCACGTGCCGCAGCAACCGCAAGAAACGCCACCTGATGGAGGCTCTGTGGCTGTCGTGCGGCGAGGCGGGGATGAAGGTGTGGCTTCCTCTGTTCCCCAGAGACCACCGCAAGCCGCACTCGTTCCTGTCGCGCCGGATCATGCTGCCCTTCCTCATCAACATCTACCCGCTCACCGTGCTGTTCGAGGACGCGCTGATCCTGGGCGCCTCCAACGAGACGGTGCTGTTCGACGGGACCGGCTCGTCCTCGCTCGAGGCGCTCTTCCCCTTCTGCACGGTGGAGCGGACGTCCCAGATCTACCTCCATCACATCCTGAGACAGCTGCTGGTGCGTAACCTGGGCGAGCAGGCGCTGATGCTGGCGCAGTCCTGTGCCTCGCTGCCGTACTTCCCTCACGTCCTGGAGCTGATGGTGCACGTGGTGCTGGAGGAGGAGGCCACGTCCCGAGAGCCCATCCCTGACCCGCTGCTGCCCACCGTCGCCAAGTTCGTGACCGAGTTCCCGCTCTTCCTGCAGACCATCGTTCACTGCGCACGCAAGACCGAGTACGCGCTGTGGAACTACCTGTTCGCCGCCGTGGGGAACCCCAAAGACCTGTTCGAGGAGTGTCTGATGGCACAGGATCTGGACACGGCCGCGTCCTACCTGATCATCCTGCAGGTCAGGAGGAGACCACATACACAACACACACCTCACTTACAATCACCCTTAACTGTAGCTGCTCACCGTTTATACGTGACCTGCAGCACAAAAGCAGGGTATATTTGAAGACAAATACATTATCCATTTCCTTTTATGCCAAAATCATTAAAATACCCTTATGACATATATATTCCTACAAATGTGTATTATTTCTTTAAAGGATGAATTATTTCAAATTAATATCAATTATTGTGAAACGTTAAAACTTAAATGACATGTTTTCTGACTCATAAAAACAATGAATATTAACTAATAAAAAAGTATTAAAAGTATTTTTTATGTTACTTATGAATCTTAAATGTAGAGATTTTGGCTCCTGGTTTGGACAATACTGAAAACATAAAGAACCCAATTTTTCAACATTTATAGTTTTTACATTTGAGCCATGCATTGAATAAAAGGTGATCTTTAAATCTGCTTTAGATCCAATTCTTAACTCAAGCAATGTTACTTTTTTATTTATTTAATTTAATTAGGTAATTAAATGATTAATTAAATATGTTTAATCAATTTTCTGTTTTGGAGAATGTGAAGTAGCTTCGTTATCTGTAATGTAGGATGTTTTACCAGTTAAATATACTATTACATATTAAGACTAGAGTCAACACATAAAATAGATATTTTGTTTCATTAATTTATTTTAAAAGTTTTAATGATTTTGCATTTCCAATTTTATTTAATTTTTCTTGGGTGAATAAAGTAATTGAACAATCATGTGTTTCTAAACCCTGGGTTTACTAAGCCGCTTTCCTTGTAATGATGGAAGAACATCTTTTTCTATGCATGTATGTTTCCTCTCAGAATATGGAGGTCCCTGCGGTCAGCCGTCAGCACGCCACTCTGCTCTTCAACACGGCTCTGGAGCAGGGCAAATGGGATCTGTGTCGTCACATGATCCGCTTCCTGAAGGCCATTGGTTCAGGGGAGAACGAGACTCCGCCCAGCACACCCACCACGCAGGTGAGATGAAGATGATGAGATGAGATGTGTGTGTGTTGAAGCTCCTGTGCTGATGTGTGTGTGTGTGTGTGCTGCAGGAGCAGAGCTCCACGGGCGGCTTCGAGTTCTTCAGGAACCGCAGCATCAGTCTGTCTCAGTCGGCCGACAGCATCGCTGGAGGAAAGTTCAACCTGCAGAAGACCCTGAGCGTGCCGTCTGGACCGTCCTCCAAAGGGTAACACAACATGCCTGATTCAGATGTGTGTCTCAGATAATGAAGCACTCGCTCGCTCCGATTCATCTGAGTCAATCAGTCTGTTTGAACAGTTCTTCAAAGATTCTTCAATTCGTGTCCGTCTTTCTTTCTTTAATCAGAATATGTATTTAGATGCTGCTGGTCGAGGCTGTTTTAGCTCTGATATAGAAGTGAGAAGACCTACTTTATATTACTAATAGGACTGTATGATTCATCGCAAATAAACTGGAATCAAAGCGAAGGAATAAATAAACCTTTTTCTCAAACTTGTAATTCGAAGCACTTCTAAACCAGCTGCTGTCAACAAAAGAGAAGCTTTTTTCAAAATAAAAAATTAAGATAAATTAAACAATATTAGTATTGTCGTTTACAGTTTCCTGAAATACTCCTCCTGTATTTTCCAATACAATTATTTTTAATAATATAACATTTATAATATATTCTAGTGTTTTTTATTATTATTATTATTATTTTATAAATAGTAATAAAATGTTTTTGTGTTAATTTTAAGTAATAACAATTATTATTATAATTTTTTATCATCATCCTCATTTTTATTATTACTATTATTTTTGCTAATTTTTTAGCTTTTTTCCCATTCCAATCATAATTATATTTTCTCTAAATCACGCAGCCCTAAATAACTTGTACTTTGAAGTATCTTGACCAACACTGACTCACACACGGTTGAGTGTATATGATGATGATCGTGTGTGTGTGTGTGTTCAGCTGGTGTAAGGACACTGACTCAGCGGAGAATCTCTACATTGATATGATGCTGTGGCGTCACGCGCGGCACCTGCTGGAGCAGGTCAGACTGCGGGATCTGGGCTGTTTCTCCGCCCAGCTGGGCTTCGAGCTGATTGGCTGGCTGTGTCGAGAGCGCACGCGGGTCGCACGGATCGACGACTTCGTTACCGCCCTCAAATGCCTGCACAAGGACTTCCTGTGGCCATTTCCTGTAATCCCAGCATGCTCCATTAACTCGCCGTTGAAGAACGGACGCTGCCGCCCAGGTGTGTGAATGTTTTCCACCTGTAAAATCACAAAATATATATATTTACACACATTTGTATAATTTATATTTTTTCTCTCTCTATATTAAATATCTAAATACAAATAAAAAAAAAATTAGATTATTCTAATATAATTCTTTTTCTTCATATAATTATTTTGTAATGAATGAAAATAAAAATAAAATTCTTCATTTTCTAAATGTTAGATATGAATTAAAAAATTAAAATAATAAAAATCTAATTCAATATATATATATATATTTTTTTTTACAATATTTTTGTAATTGTTTTGGTGTGTGTATGTGTGTGTAAATTATTAAATTATTGTTCTATTTATTGTTTATTTTTTATTTTCTCTAATTGTTATATATAAATAAAAAATAGAAAGTTTACAATTGTTTTATTTTAAAATGTAATTTTGGTCTGTATTTCTTTAAACTAGGGTTTAACTGACCTGTATTTTTTTCCCAGGCTGTGTTTGTAACTATATGTAAATGAGCTGTTATGGCTGACCAATCACGTGATTTTTCTCTCTCTCTCTCTCTCTGTCTCTCTGTCTCATTAGTGTTGAGTCCTCGTTTGCTGAAGTCTCAGTCTGCAGACAGTTTGCTGAACAGTGACATGGACACCACAGCCAATCACAGCTGGCTGGATAGTTTGGGGGCGGTCTCAAAGGAACTGGACTCCGCCTCCTCTCACGGAGGGCCACAGACGCAGGAGGCGTTTCTCTCTCCTCTCATCAACAAAGGTTTGTGTTAAACCTGTCTGTGTTTTTCTCTCTTTCTGGCTCTGTCTCATGTTATTTCTGTTCATCAGGAGAGGAGTGCAGCATCGGTTCAGCCACAGACCTCACTGAGACCAGCTCCATGGTGGATGGTGATTGGATGATGGTTGACGAGAATGTCTCCACCCTCAGTCTCAGCCAATCAGAGCTGGAGCACATCTCCATGGAGCTGGCCAATAAAGGTCCTCACAAGAGTCAGGTGCAGCTGCGGTGAGTCTGATGAATGATCGAGGAGTCGTGTGTGTGTGTGTGTGTGTGTGTGTGTGTGTGCAGCGTCTGATGACGAGGTGCTGACGAGACTGTGATTGACAGGTATCTGCTGCACGTCTTCATGGAGGCCGGCTGTCTGGAGTGGTGTGTGGTCATCGGGCTGATCTTACGGGACGCCGCTGTCATTAAGCAGGTCGTGGGCTTTTTGGACAGTCCAGAAGTCCCAGCAGAAACGGTCCAGAGCATCCGAGCCGGCCTGAAAGCTGTCGACCTCTGGGCCTCGTCTGATTGGTCAGTATCACTGGCATTATTCATCTATTCGTTTAATGTGTTAAGTGCTAACCATATACATTTAATGAGAAAATAAAGATAATTTAAATATCCAAAAATGCCTTTTTTATGTATGCACTACTGTATCTGTAATAGTTTTTAATGGTTTTAATCAAGTCTTTTCTGCTCACCGAGGCTGCATTTATTTGATCAAAAATCTTTAAAATTGTGAAATATTATTCTAATGTTAAACATCTGTTTTCTGTGTGAATCTGTGTTAAAGTGTAATGTATTTCTGTGATGCTCCGCTGTATTTTCACATGTCACATGATCTTCAGAAATCATTCTGATATGATGATTTACTGCTCGAGAAACATTTCTGATTATTATCAATGTTGAACACCGTTGTGCTGCACAATATTTCTGTGGAAACTGTGATACCACTTTACTTTTCAGGATTCACAGATGAATAGAAAGTTCAAAGAGCAGCACTTTTTTTAATAAATAGAACAATTTTGGAACATTATCAATATTTTAACTGTCACTTTTGATCAATTTAATGCATCCTTGATGAATAAAAGTATGAATTTCTCTCTCTCTCTCTCTCTCTCTCTCTCTCTGTGTGTTTCTGTGTTTGTGGTCAGTCTGGGCTACAAGCCGTTCCTGAATCTGATTGGTCCTCAGCTGCTGAAGCTCCTGGAGGTTCCTGTGGAGCAGGTCCAGGCCGAATCCTTCCAGCTGACCGGAACGTCCAAACTGAGCGATCCTCCTCTGCTGCTGCCCCGAGCTGAGGAACTGACCGCTGCTCACCCGCTGCCCTCGGACGGCCCCACAGGAGCCAGCGCTCGACCCCTGGACGACACACCGCCGCAGCCGGAGGAGCAGGAGCCGCTGGAGGAGGGGTCGTATGACTGCACGCTCTCCTGACGCGCCTGTGTGTGTGTGTGTGTGTGTGTGTGTGTGTTCTCAGCGTCCTGTGGCCAGCAGCATCATGTTTCTCCTCTCTTCACCTCCACACTGCACAACATCTGCTTCTTCATTAGTATTTGTGTCTTTGGTTGTTTTTAGCTCTTCCAGTACAAACATCTGATCATTCTGACATCACTATACATTCACAAATACAGTTTCTCATCAAAGTCATCAAAATTTATCGAGTTCCTGCTTAAAACAAGTACAAGTATCAGTTAGATTTTTTTTTTTTGCAAAACATTTTTTATGTTCTTTATAATATTTAAGAATTAAGTTTCCATTTAAATTGTTTATTTGTATTTTATTTTTTATTTTTTTTACACACTGCCAGATATTTGTTCGTTTTAAGCATAAACTCTTAATTTTGATCATTTTTCAGACTTGTGATGTAGTCATACACATGCATTATTTGACAAATTTATTATGCAAGATGCTAAAAATTCATTATTGATAGTGATCTTTTTTGTTATTAATCTTGAACATGCCTTTTTTAATCGCTATTTCTATTTTCATGTCTCTCTCTCTTTCTCTCTCTCTCTCTCTAACATATATATATATATATATATATATATATATATATATATATATATATATATATATATATATATATATATATATATATATATATATATATATATATTATATACTTACAGAGAAAAATTCATTTTTCCGTTTCCTATCATGAACTTGCTTCATTTTGATAATTCTATTGATAAAAATCTAAATGTTGTATCTTAAATCAAGGCATAAAAGCAGTTTACAGTTTTTTTTTATTTTTTTTTTATTATATTTATTTTTTTATAGTCAACATTATTGTACATCAAAGTATGCAGTTATTCATCACTATATCTGTTCTTTTTATTTTGTACTTTTATTTTTTCACTACATTTTCTATATAAATAAAAAAATTAGCTTAAACCTGCTTAATTTCTGTAAGAAAACAATATTATCCGATCAAAATGAGCAAAATCATTTTTAATTTAGTTTCTCTGGTAAATCGATCTCAATTTGAGAATATTTAGATATTTGTACTGGAAAGAATAAAACAAAATTCTAAAGATAAATACTAAGAAAGTGTTTTTTGCAGTGTGTGTGAGAATCATGAGTTCTGTGGGAATCAGTGATTATCGATCAGCGTGTTTTTATGGCTTTGAGTTTGTGTTTGAATGTTAATGATGATTTTTACTGGATGCAGCTTCTTTGCGATCATCTCCGGTCTGATCCTGACAGGTTTTATTGGTTTTTAAGCTGCGAGTCGTGTTCATTGACCAAACATCATAGCTTTTCTTCAACACAAACACATGCATTATTTATTCCCCAATCGTATCTTACAGCCATGATATTAACCTCAAAAAAGCAGTTTTCCACCACTAGATCTCGGCGGACTGTTATTTTTGTGATGATTTTGTGTTGTTTCTGAATTGCATTATTGCAGGTTTGTGTATTTATTTGAGCAGCAGGACAGAGACGTGAACAGATCGTCAGTATTAATGTGTTCAGTGTTCGTCTCGTTAGCGCTGCCTTCACACCGGACCAAACCATCTACACGCATCAATGCCTTTGTGTTATTCTTCTTCTTCTTCTTGTAGTTCTTATGCATTATTGACAACCGTCTCTGAGTATTTAGCAGCTTTAATGAGATGCATCTTTATTTTATTGTTTTATTTCCCCCCGAACGGCTCAAACGAGCAGCTTAGACCGGTCTGGTCTGGTTTAATCTGGTTCAGTGACTCTCAAACCAGCTGACGAGAGCCCAAACCCTGTAAAACCTGCAGGTCTCAGTGGCTTCTCCTCCTGTCTCAGTATTCCTGATGATCATGTTCACAAACCAAAGAGCTTCACGGACGCAGTCACGGTACGGATTACCCACAATCCCTCTGACGTCACAGGACTGATGATGTGGTTTCACGTGGACTGAGGGTCTTGATCTGGTTTCTGTGGGTTTGTGTCGGTACTCTTGAGTTCTGTACAGTTTAGAGTTTCTTCTCAATGCAGTGTACAGAGTTTCCTGGACAATGACTTTTCTACGCTGTTTTCTATTTCCTGTACATAATGAACAATAAATTATTTTTTAAACGTGTGCAGTTTTTTTTTTTTTTTTTTTTTCTTACACTTTTTCAGATGTGTTGGGGAAAATAATATTATACCTAAAAGTATTTTTAAATTGGGATTTTCTTTTTTTTAAGAAATATTTGCATTTGCATCCTATCCGATAAAGACTTTGACATTCTTGAAGTGTTTGCACTTTCGTGTCCATATGTATCAGACGTTTAGCCAACGGTCCATGTGCGTGACGTCTCTCTTTGATCTCGCCGGCGTCACGTGATTCATAGAACTCTCCAAACAAACTGACGATACATTTGAATGGGTTTAGGTACGATATACAACAGCGTCATTATACAGGTATTTCAGCAATTTTTGGTAAACATCTGAGCATATTATACATCGATTATGTCGATGACATTTACAGTATAATTTTATTCTGAGAGCGATGGAGAGGCACCATTAATATTGTTTTCTTAACCGTCATTCATTGCTTACTTATAGTGTGACCACACAGCTGAATTTTTTTCAGTTAAATAAGTTGAATATTTTAGTTCTCTAATATAAATTTTTAAATAAATACTATTTGTACTAAATACTATTTGAGCAGTAATTATGGTGTGTTAAAATCTGGAATCTGAGAATGGAGAAAAAAAAAAATCTAAATATTGAGAAAATTGCCTTTAAAGTTGTTCAAATGAAGCACTCAGCCATGCATATTACTAATCAAAAATTAAGTTTTGATATATTTACAGTAGGAAATTTACAAAATACATTTACATTTACAAAATATCTTTACTTAATATTCTAATGATTTTTGGCATAAAAGAAAAATGTATAATTTTTGTTATGTATAAAATGTATAATTATAATTAATTATTTAAAAAATAATTATATTTTATTTTCTGACAACAAGGGAAAACATGAATACAAATGAGTAAATGAAACATGAGGGAATTATAAAAGTACATAAATACACATACACACAGGTTTACAACACATTAAATGAACCTTTATTTCAAGAAACGATCACATATTTGCAGGCAGTGTAGTAAAGCGAGCCTTCGGCTGCTGAAAACTTGCAGGAGCTCGGTTTTCTTCAAGGCCTTCGACAAGAGCCCTGCTTTTGTGAATGAGGCTTCACTATCTCTCTCTTCTCAATGGAAGACTTCTACTATGACTATGACGACGTACCTGAACCACTCAACCTTGAAGCAAGAGCGGAGGAACATGTACGGGACAATCTGGCTTTTATTGCATTATTGACACTATTTTCCAGTTTGATACTGTAAGGCTGCTTTGACACAGTCATGAACACTGAGTGATTTCAATACAATAAAGTAATTTCAATGTGCTCAACACCTATAGTAAAGCATCAACAGATAGAAAATCCATAAAAACCTTATTTTATGAACACGTTTGTATAAATAAAAAAAATGAATGTACTCACAATCTGATATTAGCAGCAGATTTCTAGACAATTACTGGACCACGTGGTTGAAATCAACACAAATAGTGAAAATTATTAGAAAATCTGTGGCACTGACCAGCTATTATCATAATGTCATATTGAAACACTTTGAAGTTATTTTGAGGAACAAGACTTCACAAAATCTCTTAAACTTGTAAAGAATGGCATGATTTTCTTTCTTGTAAAACTATATTTAACCTTTAGACAAACGTTTGGTCTCTGAAAGAGTGATTTCTTTTTGAAATCCACTGTTAAAGCATGAAATAAGACACAAATCAGTGAATGTGTTTGTTTAATGTGAGTATATCAGTAATCACTGAACATTTGTAATCATTAAAAAAATAGCCATTTATATTAAAGGGTTAGTTTATCCAAAAATGAAAATTAAGCCACAAATTACCCTGAAGTCCTCCAAGGTGTATATGACTTCTTAGACTAATTAAGTTGGAGTTGTTTTGATCTTTCAAGCTGTTTGATGGCACAACACCAGTCCATGAGAAGTTTAATAAAAAGCGCATCCATCCGAGGGGTGAACAAAGGCCTTCAGTAGCAAATCGATGAAATAGTCATATACACCTAGAAGTAATTTATTTCTTAATTTTCATCTGGCAGCAGCTATTTGCACTATAAATACTAAAACTAATCTCCTAAATACTTAGTCCATTAATTTTGAATGGTATTGACAATATATTTGTCAAGTTTTCAGTCTGAATGTATGTCCAACTGAGGAAGGGCCATTGTATTATTTATCTATTTTAATATTGTGCATATAACGATACTTGCATAAAGACTTGTATTTTACTGCAAAAGAGACACGTCCATAACTGCATCATCTACACAAGCCATTGTGCTTGTCTCAGTTACCTTCTGTGTCGTTGCCCACAATGCTTCAGTGACAAGACTTTGAAATACCAAACAGGGAAAACAAAAGGCATGACTTGCATCGCGTCCAGCTCCGTCCAAGCTTCTTTGGTTCTTCTTGTTTTGAACGCCTTGTGAAAGTTTTTTTTTGTAAAGATAAAATCACATTTCTCTGAAGAGATACTGCACTGCATCCTTCAAATGGTCCAATCACATGACGCCAAAATACATAAAAACAAAATGTATTCACTAAGATCAAATGTGGGAGGGTCTGAGGACAATCTGGAACAAGCCTTTTATAGCTCAGCCTCAAGACACATGCTTTTTAAAAAGTTTACAGACACCAATTGTTCGGCGCCCCTGACACACATAAAAAGATTTAATTTTTAATAGGTGCTAACATGACTACCATTCGATTAATCGATGCATAAATAATGATGATGAATAAATAATGCAATTTCAGAATTATTTTGAAATGTATATTTAAGGGAAAAATCCAAGATGGCGGCGCGTCCACACGCAGCGACTTCTCTCTGTCCCGACAGAACGGTGTTTTCGTGTTTTTTGCACGTTGTCGTCGCGTCTACCTGTCTGTAAGCGCAAATACAGTCGCTAGTTTCTGCTAGATGTCGGCAGAACCGCATTTTTACAGTTAAACTCCACGCAAGCGGAACAGCTGCGGGATCTCGATCTGCTACGGAGGCCTTCACCATCATCGACCCCCACTACTGCATCTCGCCTGCAGCGGAGGCGCCACAAGCGGCATGAGAGGAAGCAGAAGAGGGGGAAGCGCGGAGGTATCTGGGCTAGGCTAACGGCTAACCCACACAAGCCATCTGTCCCCACCATCGTACTGGCTAACGTACGCTCGTTGGACAATAAACTGGACTACATTCGCTTACTACGCTCAACTCAGAGGACTGTAAGAGACTGTTGTGTTTTTGTGTTCACGGAAACATGGCTCAGCAACAGCATTCCAGATGGCGCTATTCAGCTCAACCAGCTGACGTGCTATCGAGCGGACAGAGCTCTCGTCGCGGGAGGAAAAACCCGCGGCGGCGGGCTTTGTGTTTACATCAATGACGCGTGGTGCCGCGATACTGTTGTGATCAGCAAACACTGCTCAACCCTGGTGGAGTTTATGATTATTAAGTGCCGGCCGTTCTATCTGCCGAGGGAATATACTGCTATACTGCTCATTTCAGTGTACATTCCCCCATTCAACATCACCAGCAACAGGAACGACGCACTTAATGAACTGTACCAACACATCAGTGAGCAGCAGACAGCACACCCGGATGCTTTTCTCATCATAGCTGGGGATTTCAACCATGCTGACCTTAAGAGTGTGTTTCCAAAAATACACCAGCACATCAACTTTCCAACACGAGGTAATAATATTTTGGACTTTGTTTACACCACACAGAGAGGAGCTTACAAAGCCCTCCCCCTCCCCCACCTCGGAACCTCAGATCACATCACTGTTATGCTAATGCCTGCATACAGACCGCTCATTAAAGTCGCCAAACCAGTTTACAAACAGATTAAAGTGTGGCCAGAAGGATCATCAGAGATTCTTCAGGACTGCTTCAACACAACTGACTGGGACATGTTTAAACAGGCTGCCACATGCAATAACACCACTGACCTCCAGGAGTACTCAGAGACTGTTACTGCCTACATCAATAAGTGTATTGATGATGTAACGATCACAAAAACTATCACTGTCCGGGCCAACCAGAAGCCATGGATGACGGGGGAGGTCTACAGACTCCTGAAGACACGGAATGCTGCCTTCAGGGCTGGAGATGAGGTGGGCCTGAGAACAGCTAGGGCCAACCTGTCCCGTGGCATCAGAGAGGCTAAGAGGCAGCACTCCAGGAGGATAGCTCATCAATTCAGCGACAGCAGAGACACTAGGAACCTGTGGCAGGGGATACAGACCATTACGGACTACAAGCCCCCACCACGGACCTGTGACAACAACATCTCTCTGCTGAACGAGCTGAACACCTTCTTCGCTCGCTTTGAGCAACAAAACAGCACCACTGCACAGAAGACTCCACCTCCTCCCGGCGACCAGGTGATGACGCTGACCCCAGACAGCGTGAGGAGATCCTTCAGCAGGATCAATGCCCGCAAAGCTCCGGGTCCTGACAACATCCCTGGGCGTGTACTGAAAGACTGTGCAGCAGAACTCACTGATGTCTTCACAGACATTTTTAACATCTCACTGAGTCAGGCTGTTGTTCACACATGCTTTAAAACTACCACAATCATCCCAGTCCCAAAGAAGCCATCTCCATCCTGCTTCAATGACTACCGTCCTGTTGCACTTACCTCCATCCTCATGAAGTGCTTTGAACGGCTAGTCATGCACCACATCAAGTCTGCCCCCCCCCCCCTCCCTGGACCCCTTCCAGTTTGCATATCGGTCCAACCGGTCGACCGATGATGCCATCTCCACTGCCGTCCACTCAGCACTCACCCATCTGGAAAAAAGGACTCTTATGTCAGAATGCTGTTCATAGACTTCAGTTCAGCATTCAACACAATCATCCCTCAACAGCTCATCTACAAGCTGAGTCAGCTGGGGCTCAACACTTCGCTGTGCAACTGGCTGTTGGACTTTCTGACTGGAAGACCTCAGGCAGTACGGGTCGGCAGCAACACATCCAGCACCATCACACTGAACACTGGGGCCCCCCAAGGATGTGTGCTGAGCCCCCTTCTCTTCACTCTGCTGACCCATGACTGCACACCGTCACACAGCTCCAACCTCTTTATTAAGTTTGCAGATGACACGACTGTGGTGGGTCTCATTAGCAACAAAGATGAGACAAACCACAGGAGTGAGGTGAGCCGCCTGGCCAAGTGGTGCAGTGACAACAATCTCTCCCTGAATGTGGAGAAGACAAAGGAGATTGTTGTAGACTTCAGGAGAGCGCACACTTAGCATGCTCCTCTGACCATCAATGGTGCGACTGTGGAGAGAGTGAGCAGCACCAAGTTCCTGGGCGTGCACATCCCCTGGACTGAAAACACTGCAGCACTAGCCAAGAAATCACAACAGCGTCTCTACTTCCTCCGCAAACTGAGAAGAGCCAAAGCCCCACCCCCCATCATGTACACCTTCTACAGAGGCACCATCGAGAGCATCCTGTCGAGCTGCATCACTGTGTGGTATGGTGCCTGCAACGCGTCCTGCCGAAAGACTCTACAACGCATAGTGAGAGCAGCTGAGAAGATCATTGGTGTCTCTCTCCCCTCCCTCCAGGACATTTATGGAACATGTCTCACCCGCAAAGCCCTCTGCATCACAGGTGATCCCACCCATCACACAGCTTTTTCAGCCTGCTACCATCAGGGAGGAGACTGCGGAGTCTCCAGGCCAGGACCAGCAGACTGAAGGACAGCTTCATCCACCAGGCTGTCAGGAAGCTGAACTCCCTCCCGAACCTGCCCCCCCTCCCCTCTTCTTCCCCAGGCACCACTGAACTATGACCCCCCCCCCCACACACTAATTATATGATGACATGCACGAGTCACTTGTGCAGCATTGGTCTTCTCACTCACCGCTCACTACCTCATTTGGCATGGAACCACCTCATCAGTCAGTTAAATAACTGCTCTTGGTCACTTGTCACTTTAATCAGACTTAAGATATTTTTAATAAGTGATTTTTTTGCACTAAAAAATCTTTAACTGCACTGTTGTTCACTTCATTGATTTGCACTATATCTGTCATTTACCTTGCGCTGCTTTATTTAACTTTATTTTTAACTTTTATTTTTATTATTTGTCTTTTTTATAATTCCCTTATTGTATAATTGTATCTACATTTTATATTTGATCTAGTTATTTTTTTAGGCTTTAATGTTAATGTTATCTGTATGCACCGGGGTCTGAGAGTAACGCAATTTCGATTCTCTGTATGTATGTACTGTACATGTGGAAATTGACAATAAAGCAGACTTGAACTTGAACTAAATGTATCTTCCCAGGCTAACTTAAACCAGCGGCCACTGCTTGTAAGTGATGGATATGAACATTAACTGCTCACTTAGACAACTTTGGGCAATGCTTTTTCTTATGAGTCCGTAGATTACATGATGTGGCAAAACTCTTCCCACATGAAGAGCACTGGTAGGGCTTCTCTCCAGTATGAACTCTCTCGTGAATTTTCCAGCCTTCTAAGCGAGTGAAACTCTTTCCACAGTGTGAGCACTTGTACGGTTTCTCTCCAGTGTGAATCCTCTGGTGTTTTTTTTAAACTGTTAGATGTAAGAAAGGTCTTTCCACAGTCAAAGCACATATGAGATCTCACTCCACTATGAATACTCTCGTGCACTTGTAAAGTTGTTAGTAGTGTAAAACTCTTTCCACAATGAGAGCAAACATGAGGCTTCACACCAGCATGACTATTAAGATGTTGTCTCATGCTCCACGCAGAAGCAAATGTTTTATCACACTGATCACAGCTGAATGATTTCACTCCAGTGTGACAGAACTGATGTTTTCTCAGAAACATTTTGGATACAAAACTCTTTCCGCACTGAGTGCATGTGAAGGGTTTTTCTCCAGTGTGAATTCTCATGTGCTCATTTAGGTATCCTTTATCAACAAAACTCTTTCCACACTGAGTGCATGTATAAAGCGTCTGTCCAGTGTGAACTCTCATGTGCATTTGTAGTTTTGATTTATATTTGTAACTCTTTCCGCACTGAGTGCATGTGAAGGGTTTTTCTCCACTGTGAACTCGCAGGTGCCTATTTAGGCATCCTTTATTACCAAAGCTCTTTTCACACTGAGTGCATGCATAAGGCCTCTCCCCAGTGTGAACTCTCAGGTGTATTTGTAGTTTTGATTTAAGTTTGAAACTCTTTCCACACTCGGAGCAGCTGAAAGACCCTTTGACTTCAATTATTTGAGTTTGGTTTTGCACAAAACTCTTTTCATTCTGTAAAATGGTGGTGTCTTCAGCTTTGTTTATGAAATGATGAGGTGTTGGAAACTGATGCTGTTTGTCTTCATTTGCTTCCACTGACTCTGAAATAAAATAATAAATTCCCAAAATTCAATAAAAGCAACACAAATGAGAAAAAATAAATATACTTCAGCCTCAATTTGTTTACTATTGAGTCTACTAATATTTAGTTTTAAATGTATTGTTTTCATCTTAATGTTCCTCATCAGTCATTAAAGAGAATGAAGGAAAACACAACCTGTTTGTTCCTCTGTATCTTCATCTTTAATTCTGAAGGTTTCTTCCTCAAACTCCATCTTTCCAACAGTATTTTAGTATTATCCTGGAGTAATTCCTCCTGCTTGCTTCTTCTTCAGCTGTGGAAGACAGGAATATTCCCTAGTATTTAAACTCTCATGAGCTGCTTCAATGAAGGTGTCAATTAAGCTCTTTTAACAGATAAAGCTGAAAGAATATTGTTGAGGGTTGATTGCTTGTGTTACAGACTTTTGCATAATATTTTAAAAGTAAACAGATGAGTTAAAAACGTCTCAGGTTACTTATTCCCTAATCAGGGAAACATGGTTACATGAGACACGGCGTACTCTAGGGGTCGCTATGGGGAATGTCTCGTCATGATCAGTGTCTGAAGCATACATTGAAAAACACCAACAACATGTTGATTGGGCAAAAGCCTATTACGTCACTACCGGTGCGACTATAGTATAGATAGGCACCAGGAGAACACGTCATTTACTTATTCGTTTGAAGCTTGCGTCCGAAGCATGGCAAGAAACAGAGGACACAGTGTCTCGTTCCCTACTCAGGGAACCATGGTTACATAAGTAACCTAAAACGTTCCCTTTCAAGGGAACTTCAGATTGGACCTCTAGTGGTCACTATGGGGAACAGTATGCCCACACCACCATGCTAAGGGGAGTGCAGACCAGAACCATGGACAGCAGCAGGGGCTGCCACTTGCTCTTGCATTAGCTTGCTGAAGGAACTGTCCCTAGTAGCAACACCCTATTTATATAGGTATCCTGAGGATACGGAGATGGAGCAGGAACCAAGCTATAACCAACTCAAAGAAAGGGAATGAAGCTGAGCGAGTAACCCTTACCATACAGGATTTCAGAAAATAAGCGTGCACTTACCACTTATGTTGATTTCAGAAAGTACACAGAGCTTAACGTGTGTACTTAAAGCTTCCTAAGCATCGCAGTAGGTGCCTAACCCAACGGGACAGGCAAGCTCAAATACAACCCTCTAAGGCGAGGGGAGCACTGCCAGAGACAGCTTTACACAAGAAGGTACTTGCAAATGTTACCTATACTTCCCGCTCGATGTGTCAGCGAGAGGGGATATTCAGGTGACAAGGAAGCCCCTCAGGGCGACCTTGCCGGACATCCAGGAAATTTTGCAGTTCCGTGCTGGGGGCCTGATAATCAAGAAGGCTCCAGCAGAAGCCTACGACCTGGCCACATGAAGCCGGAACCAGGGCTATCATACTGGCTGGTGAAGTATGGATGAGTAAAGTAACACTGCAAGTCAAGGGTTCTAAATCCAGCCAAGGTGGTGCTCACAGAGGACCTACCTTAGAAAGGACAGAAACCCACACGTCCCAGAAATACTGCAAAGAAATCTCACACAAGGATTATACACATAACCATGCAGCACATTACTAATATAATATAATATAATATAATATATATATATATGCACAGGAGCACCGCTCAAGCAGTGACCCAGACAAGCCTCCAGGCCGGACCATCAGTAAGGTGGCTACTATGAAGTCATAGAACCAACAAAACATAATAGGTCAAGCATAGGAAACTAATGCAGGAAGTTCCTACCTAACCTCGGTCAGGTGGAGAGATGGTGGTTACAGGGGAATTACAAAGGGAAAGATAAGGCAGATGTTAAACCCCAGAATGAAAAATCACTCTATTCCAGAAAGCGCTGATGCCTCTTCTGGATCATATCTCTTATCTTGCCACCTCCTTTTGACCCACTATTCCTCCTACCAGCAGGCAGGGGAGGGGAGCGAGCCGTGACACTATCCTTCTGTGCCCATTTCTGATCTTCAGATCGAGAAGGGCCAGGACCCACCGGGGTTGTACGGGCTATGACCTGGACCTTCATGGAACGAAGGATTTGAAGGCTGCTGAGCACGCCTTTGCCTCCCTGAACTTCTCAACCACTGTCTCAACAGAAATTTCCCGTCAGACACTTTCCATGTTCTCAACGCACAGCATGCATTCCCGCAGGAGAACATGCTCCGCTCACTCACTACATTGCCAAAGAAATAGTAGTCTCGCAAATGCATAACAATTGCCGCGTTTCCAACAAAATTTCCCGGAACATCTGTACCAGGAACTTTTTCCCCCCAGGAACTTTATTTTGTTTAACCACTAAAGAGACATCAGAGCCAGCAGCGAATGTCAGAAGATCTAGCCGAGGTGAGGCTGCTCTCGCCGGATACATGATCACTGAGATCCCGATGATCACGTGGAGCTGACCGTTTCTGACCTCTTTGAAACACATTTTTAAAACTACATTTCATGACATAATAACAGTAATATTTTGAAAATAATCCAAATAAATGGAGGTCGAAATCACAATGCTGCGTGACCTCAACTAATCAGCGTATTTAGTGCCCAAGTCCAGCCCTCAAAAGTTCCAGAACTTTGAAAAAGTCCTACCTTGCCAGCAGGGACTTTCTGAGGGGCATTTTTTTAACTGGGACTTTATTTAGTTCCTGGTTCCTGCGGTGGAAACACACCAATGCCGCGTTTCGACTGAAATTCACCGGAACATTTGTACCAAGAACTTTTTTCCCCAGGAACTTCCCCCCCCCAAGACCTGTTGCTTCCTGCGTTTCCACCACAGTGTAAAGTACTGGGAAGATTAGGCAAATAGACTGGTGACGTAGGTCTGCACGCATTTCTCAATACAAAGTTACGCTGATTTTGGACGTGCATCCTCCTCGGTAGTTCAGACTTTGCACATTCGACTCGGGAGTGTTATGTCCGTTATGATTCACGTCCGGTAAATCTGCAAACAGCAGTGAACTTAAGGCCGGAGACACACTGACTGCTTGGCATTTCTGCTGCGTCAGTTGCATGGCGGCTGCTTCGCTTTTTCTGTGTCTTTACACACCAGAAGCGGCGCTGGCGTGCTGCTGCTGCTGTAGGGGACATAGAGGGAGACCGCCGACAGACCAGGCTCGTCTTCATGACAACAATATAAACTTTTTTTTTTTTTTTACACACCTACACCTACGCCTACTGACAAATTACACCGTCAACAGTATTGACGGCAAAATAGACTATGTTTGACAGGTGCAATATTTGAAAATCGATGATTATTTATTTTTTAAATTACATTTACATCTGAATTTGTGTCAACCTATAGATTTTCAAACATCAAAATGTCATGCATCAATATATATTTGTGTACAAAATGACATTTTATTTTGCCTGGAAATGCTTCCAACACACTTGCGTGTCGCGTGAAAAATAGGCGTCGGTTCTATTTCTAGCATGCACGCGTTTTCCGCGCGTCTCACACAGGCAGTCTGCAAGCTCTAACCTGTTAACATGGGAGCCGAATTAAAAACGGACACGCCACGCAGCTGAGACGCTTGCGCCACGCATCCAGTGTCTCGCCGGCCTTAACTTCAGTCAGCTCGCCTTGACTACTGCTATTTTCCTCACTGTACATTTACAATAAAACAAAATAGGATATCAAATACCATTGACTCCTTTCGTTTTCATTTAAACATAATAACAGCTGCAGAAATGTACTTAGTTCAGGGAAATGTATATACAGCCATTACAATGAAACAAAATATTATATAAATTTGCCTTTTTTATTTTCAGGTCTAGCCGAGGTGAGGCTGCTCACAGCGGATACATAAGCACTGAACTCCCGCTGATCTCGTGGAGCTCACCCTCTCCGGGATTGGCGAAACACATTTTTAAATAGGTGCTGTCTTTTTAAATAAACCACAGATTTGAGTTTTAAACAACTACATTCTCGCCTGAAATACTTTTAAAATTACATTTCATGACACAATAACACTAATATTTTGAAAATGATCCGAATAAATGGTGGTTGAACTCAACCAATGCTGCGTGAACTCAACCAATCAGGATGTTTAGCGCCCAAGTCCCACCCCCAAAAGTCGCCAGCAGGGACTTTCTGAGGTGCATTTTTTTACCCGAAACTTTATTTAGTTCCTGGTTCCTGCGGTGGAAACAGACCAAATACCAGGCCAAAGTCCCTAGTTCCTGGGTAAAGTTCCTGCGGTGGAAACGGGGCGCAAGTACCAGCCCAAAGTCCCTAGTTCCTGGGTAAAGTTCCTGTGGTGGAAACACGTCTAATGAGCGCAGCAGAGCGCATCCAACTCCCTCGAAAGCTAAACACTTGCGCTTGCTCTTAAATACACACACACACCACAGTATGTGAGCTGTGTGAACTGCAGGTATCAGAGCAAAGCCTCTGGCGAGAAACATGCACTCCTAAACGCTATACATTTCAAACTAAACAATGAAGATGAAGAAAAGAATGACGTGTTCTCTTTATACTTCAGTCACACCAGTAGTGACGTCAGGGGCTGTGGCTGGCTAACATGTTGTTGGCATTTTTCAATGCAGCTTCAGAAACGGACAACGATAAGGCATTCTCACAGATCAGTGGGCATTCCCTATAGCGTCCCCTAGAGGACGCAGTGCCTCGTTCCCTTGAAAGGGAAACAATGTTTTGAAAACAAAACTAGAACATCTAGAACATTACTACAGTATGTGCTATGTGTTAATAATTTATATAAAAATCCATTCAATGATATAACCCATAATCTTTAAGCGCTGTGATGGAAGAAACCAGCCATTAACAGTCTTACGATTCATGAGCATCAACTACAATGATTTGAATGTTATTTTTAAAATGGACATAAAACAAATAATAATTAAGGATTCATTTATGACTGCTGAGAAGCGTTTTAGATTCACTAAAACAAACCAGTTTGTTTTATTTTTGTAGCCTAGTCAGTAGTCAAATTTATGACTACAAAAGTAGTTAGATTTAGTTATATCCTCTAAATAATCAACTGAATGTACTCACTGTCTGATAAACAGCAGGTTTAGAGTCGTTTTAATAAACTCACGTGGTTAAAAAGAAAACAAATGGCGACATCTAGAGGAATATACATTAGATATGTATTATACCTTTATTATTATTAGCGTTTTCTTCTGTGGACGTCCGCTATATTGAAACGGTCAAAGCAGGTCTGTGAACACTTTAGAGCGAGTATTTCTTCAACCCTAGTTATACCGAAGACTTTAGGGATTTTGGTTAATATAAATGTATAAATATCTATTTCTGCAATAGACTTCAGTAGTTCATTTTGCTAAACACAAGACGCTGAAGCCATCAGCTAACTTGACAATTAAAAGACAATATAGTTTAAAAACCGATAATGTTGAGTTAATACATATACACAACAACAACAACAACAAATTAACACATTCTTACCTGTGAAAGTTTCTTCAATTTATTCAAGGAATTAAATCTCTGCAGTTTACAACCAGAGGCATCACAATGTTGTTTCTTCTTCTTCTTCGTCTTCTTTTTTCTAAGAGTTGCGGCAGACTCGACGCATCAAAGGCTACTACTGCCCTCCTCAGGCCATCTGAAGAACTCCTCCTAGAGGTTAAATGCTCTCAGAAAGTCCAGTGAAGTGTAAACATTTTATAACAGATTTTATTGTTTTATGTTCCTTGTTATTAAGAATTTATTCAAGAGATAAAAGATAAAGATGAAACTCCAGCTTCCGACAGCTCAGAAAACATTATGATTGTTGTAGTTCTAGGAATAACACACTCCGTTATTACATGGTCCAGTTTCCACTTCACCAAATAAGCATCTGCTTTCCGAATCCTTTCCAACAATTGCAATAGACCATAATTCTGTGCACAATGCCCCAACCGTAACCTGGTAATCACCACACAATCCCTCCTCTCTAAATTATTTAGAGTTCTTTAGTGTTGGCTGTTTTGCAAAATAATACCTGCCTTTATTCCTGGAAATAAAATAATGACAAATGTCTTTGAAACAAAAAGCACATTTAATTGCACTGAAAATTGAAAAAATAATTAATTGAATTAACAGTGCTTGAATTTTAAGGCTTGCATTTTTAGGGCTGCAGTTTAGGCATTTTTGCAATTTTTGGCACATTTTATTTGACTTTAAAAATTCTAGTCATTCGTTCACAAAAACTGATTTGCATAAATGGAGCAAGTGGTAAGCAGAAGTTATTATCAGGGCCAGTAAGTAAGCCTATATGAGGAAACGCTGATTGTGTTTGTTTAATTCAACATCTTCGCTGTTACTCGTTTCAATTCTATTTTACCCAACGCTAATATACAGAACTAATATTCCATTAAGAGTTGTAATGGGTTTCCCTCATACATCACACTCCAGGATTCCCCAACAGTGCTCAATGACGTCAATATCCTTTGGCTTTCCCTACGAGAGCACTTAAACACCAGCATTCATATTAGCTGAAGAAATGACATATTAGGATGACACTGAAAAAAATTGTATTAATATTAAACTATGAACTGGAAATTGCACAATGCATTTCAGGGTCTAGCATTGAATGTTTTGCCTAAAGAATGATTTCTTTGAAAATTCAACTGTTAAAGCATGAAATAAGACATCAAATCAGTGAATTTGAGTTTGTTTAATGTGAGTGTATCAGTAAAGTAAACACTGAACATTTGTAATAATAATAATTAAAAAATAAATCAATAATTATATTAATGTAATTTAGTCATGAAGGCAATCATTATCATGTTGTCCACACAAGAGAGCCACAGTATGGCAAACCCTTTAAGATCTCAGTTTAAAGACTGCGAGAATTGTTCAATACATTGACTTGTAGTAAAAAAAAAAATTGCATATATAAAGACATTATATTTGTAAAAGTTTAATAAAGCCCAATATAACAAGTATGCAAAAACTAATCTAATAAAATACTTCTAGACCATTCATTTTTAATGGTATTGACAATATATGTCAAGTATTCAGATATAACTGAATGTATGTCCAACTAAAGAAGGTGCACTATATTATTTATCTATTTTAATATTGTGCATATAATGATAATTACTGATTATGACTCATATTTTACTTGAAAAGGGACATATTGTTTAACTGCATCACCTACACAAGCAATGGTGCTTGGCCTCAGATGATCGCCTGGAGTTAAACTGCATTGTTTCAGTTTGCTTCTGTGTTGTTGCCCACAACGTTCGGTGACAAGACTCTGACGTAACAAACAGAGAAAACAAAAGGCATAACTTGCATCGCATCCAGCTAGCCAACTCGGTCCTAGCTTTTTCTTCTTCTTCATTTGAATGCCTTGTGAAAGGATTTTTTTTTTAAAGATAAAATAAAATTTTCATTAATCTCAGAAGAGATCCTGCGCAAATTTGAAAGTCAAGAACGGTCAAATCACACAAGGCCAAAAAACATACAAACTAAATTATTTCGCTAAGATCTAAAGTGGGAGGATCTGAGGACAATTTGGTACAAGCCAATTAGAGCTCAGCCTCAAGACACATGGGTTTCAAAAGTTTACAGACCTAAATGACCAATTTGTTCGGTGCCCCGCACACACAAAAAAACATTGATTTTTAATAACTGCTAACATGACTACCAGTCGAATAGTATGACTAAATAATACAATTTCTTAATTATTTTGCAATGTACATTTAAATGTATCTTCCCAGGCTAACTTAAACCAGCGGCCACTGCTTGTAAGTGATGGATATGAACATGAACTTTGCTCACTTAGACAACTTTGGGCAATGCTTTTTCTTATGAGTCCGTAGAGTAGATGATGTGGCAAAACTCTTCCCACATGAAGAGCACTGGTAGGGCTTCTCTCCAGTATGAACTCTCTCGTGAATTTTCCAGCCTTCGAAGCGAGTGAAACTCTTTCCACAGAGCGAGCACTTGTACGGTTTCTCTCCAGTGTGAATCCACTGGTGTTTTTTTAAACTACTAGATGTAAGAAATGTCTTTCCACAGTCAAAGCACATATGAGATCTCACTCCAGTATGAATAAGCCGGTGATGTTGTAAAGTTGTTAGTAGTGTAAAACTCTTTCCACAATCAGAGCAAATGTAAGGCTTCACACCAGCATGACTATTAAGATGTTGTCTCATGCTCCACGCAGAAGCAAATGTTTTATCACACTGATCACAGCTGAATGATTTCACTCCAGTGTGAGAGAGCTGATGTTTTCTCAGAATATGTTTGGATACAAAACTCTTTCCGCACTGAGTGCATGTGAAGGGTTTTTCTCCAGTGTGAATTCTCATGTGCTCATTTAGGTATCCTTTAACAACAAAACTCTTTCCACACTGAGTGCATGTATAAAGCGTCTGTCCAGTGTGAACTCTCATGTGCATTTGTAGTTTTGATTTATGTTTGTAACTCTTTCCGCACTGAGTGCATGTGAAGGGTTTTTCTGCACTGTGAGCTCGCATGTGTATATTTAGGCTTGCTTTACTACCAAAACTCTTTTCACACTGAGTGCATGCATAAGGCCTCTCTCCAGTGTGAACTCTCAGGTGTATTTTGTGATTTGATTTATGTTTGTAACTCTTTCCACACTGAGTGCATGTGAAGGGTTTTTCTGCACTGTGAGCTCGCATGTGCTCATTTAGGCTTGCTTTACTACCAAAACTCTTTTCACACTGAGTGCATGCATAAGGCCTCTCTCCAGTGTGAACTCTCAGGTGTATTTGTAGTTTTGATTTAAGTTTGAAACTCTTTCCACACTGAGAGCAGGTGAAAGATCCTTTGACTGCAGTTGTTCCAGTTTGTTTTTGTGTGAAATTCTTTTCAGACTGTAAAACGGTGGCATTTTCATCTTCGTTTATGAAATGATAAGGTTTTTGAAACTGATGCTGTTTGTCTTCATTCGCTTCCACGGAGTCTGAAATCAAAATATTAAAGCAACACAAATGAGAAAAAAAATCTATACTTCAGCCTAGGGCTGCACGATATTGGGAAAAAATTACATTGCGATATATATTGTGATATGAAATCTAATCAAATTCTTTCTTACAAATAAAAATGGGGTGAGCACACTTACATTCTCATTTTAAATGATTTAAATATCGACACCATTGTGTGAATTAATTAATATGCGTGAGGGAGAGAGAGCAAGACAGCGCTCGTGTTGAAGACGGTGAGCATGCGGCCGGGGCTCGCTTGCTCAATCTCACTCTCTCTCCCTCCCTCTCTCTCTCTCGCGCTCTCTCTGCCCTCTCGCGCTCTCTCTCTCTCGCTTCAGAATTCAGAAAGCTTTATTGGCATGACAAAAAAATACATTTTGTATTGCCAAAGCATCAAAAAACAACATAGAAATTGATTTTGAACATTAAGTACACCAAAATTATAATAATAGTTAAAATATCTCTCTCTCTAATCTCTCTCTCGCGCTCTCTCTGCCCTCTCGCTCGCTATCTGCCCTCTCGCTCTCTCTCTCTGCCCTCTCGCTCTCTCTCTCTCTCGCGCTCTCTCTCTCTGCCCCCTCTCGCTCTTTCTCTCTCTCTCTCTCTGCCCTCTCGCGCTCTCTCTCTCTCTCTCTCTGCCCTCTCGCGCTCTCTGCCCTCTCGCTCTCTCGCGCTCTCTGCCCTCTCGCGCTCTCTCTCTCTCTCGCGCTCTCTCTCTCTCTCGCGCTCTCTCTCTCTCTCGCGCTCTCTGCCCTCTCGCGCTCTCTGCCCTCTCGCGCTCTCTCTCTCTCTCGCGCTCTCTCTCTCTCTCGCGCTCTCTCTCTCTCTCGCGCTCTCTGCCCTCTCGCGCTCTCTGCCCTCTCACGCTCTCTGCCCTCTCACGCTCTCTGCCCTCTCTCTCTGCCCTCTCGCGTTCTCTCTCTCTCTCTCTCGCTCTCTGCCCTCTCACGCTCTCTGCCCTCTCGCTCTCTGCCCTCTCTCTCTGCCCTCTCGCGTTCTCTCTCTCTCTCTCTCTCTCTGCCCTCTCACGCTCTCTGCCCTCTCTCTCTGCCCTCTCGCGTTCTCTCTCTCTCTCTCTCTCTCTCTCTCTCTCGTGGTGGATGCTGGGAGGTTCTGGGCGAGAGTGGTGCTGGGTGGGAGTAAAGCTGTGATAGTTTCACCTGTTTGTTTTTTTTTTCTCTTTTCTTTCTTTTTCTCTATTTTTTGTTGTGTTTATTTGTTTGTATGGATTGTTATTAGTTTATTATTTCTCTCGTGGAAAAAGTGGGAGTCGTGTGAGAGGAGGATGGCGTTCCACGTGGAGACGCCATCCATCTCTCTGCGAAATGGCTTCAGGTGCGTGCCGGAGGACGGAGTGACGGTGGAGGATGTTTTAGTCGCTGTAGGAGAGAAGGTAGGACATGAGAATATTTCCTCTGCGTCTAGAATGAATAGAGCTGTTGTCGTTTTCTTAAAACAACAACAACTTGTAAATCAAGTGATCGAAAACGGGCTTATCATTAAAGATGAATTAGTGCAAGTAACACCGCTGCATAATGCATCTAGTAAAGTAGTGATTTCGAACGTGCCGCCGTTCATCTCTGATGACGTGTTAGAGCGTGAACTAGTGCGGTTTGGTAAGATTGCGAGTCCATTCAGAGCGATTTCGTTGGGATGTAAGAACCCTGCATTGAAGCATGTCATGTCTTTTAGGAGACAGGTTTACATGTTTTTAGAATCACCTGATCGTACACTTAATGTTTCTTTTCGTATAAAACATGAAGGGGGAGCATATATGATTTATGCAACTACCGGAAGTTTACGTTGCTTTGTATGCGGCGATGTTGGCCACAAACGGCAGATGTGTCCGCATAAAGATCGCGAACAGGAAAACGTTGGCCAAGTGGATGTGATAGAGACCGATGCTCAGGTTTCATCAATACAAACGGGACAGGAGAAGATTATAGGCGTCACGGAGGTAAGGCAGGCAGAGCTAAATATAGCTTTAAATGTAGCAGTGAATACGTCAGAGATGCCGGTGGTAGCGGCAACAAGTTCAAATAATGCTACTGCTGATGATGATGATGATGATGATGCGGTTAAGAGTAAAGCACGTTTAGTTGTTGAACAGGATGATAAATGTGACGAGAGTGTGTTTCAAAGTATTGCTTCTGCGCCGTGTGGTGCAGAGGAGAGTCGAACAGACTTGATGACAGCAGCAGAGGATGGTCTGTCAGATGAGTCTGCTTCTGTTCTGGAGATGGACTCTTGTTCACAGTGTGGGTTTGAAGAGAACTCTCAAGATCCCCAGAAGGAGCTCTCTCTATATACTTTAGAGGAAATTGATCAGTTTCTAGATAATACTTTTGGAAAACAAGTTGATGTGAAGGAATTTTTTCCTGATGTAGAAAAATTCGTAAAGTCAGTTACTTTTCTTCAGAAGAATGTGGGGGTTGATCTCCTGAGCGAAAAGAAGCGGTTTCGTTTAAAGAAGCATTTAACCACAGTTAGAAAGGATCGGAAAATGGAGAAAAAGAGAACGTTAAAAGTACTTTAGTTAATGCTCTTTTCATGCATCACATGGTGTCTTTCTCTTTATTTCTGCTTTTTTCTGCCTGTCTGCTCTTTCTTCCAGTATTTTTTATGGAAGTCTTGAGGGTTGGCTCACTTAACATTAATGGTGGAAGGAATGAATGTAAGCGAGCTCTTGTGTTTGAAACAATAGAGCAAAAAAAACTAAATGTTATTTTCCTTCAAGAAACTCATAGCGATATTGCTAATGAACTAGACTGGGGATTATGGTGGAAAGGCCAATACATACTTAGCCATAAAACTAATGTGAGTGCTGGGCTCGCAGTCTTATTTTCTCCAGATCTAAGAGTTAATCTTTTAAAAAAAGAGGAACCTGTAAATGGAAGATTAGTAATAGTAAAGGCTGATATTGATGGAGTTATTTTTTACTTTGTAAATGCTTATGCACCTAATGTGGGACATGAACGATTAATTTTTTTCAGTATTTTAAGAAGTGCTCTAAGTTCCTGTGCTGATGGAAATATAATCATGGGAGGCGATTGGAATTGTACTGAGAATTTCACTATTGATCGCACAAATGAAGAACCTCACCTTCAGTCTTCATCTCAATTATCAAGAATAGTTAGAGAAGTAGACCTTTTAGATATGTGGCGGATCAAACATCCACAAGCGAGACAATATACTTGGATAAAAATGGCAAATAATAAAGTCAGTGCTGCTCGACTAGATAGGATATATATGTCTAATTTTCTTAGCAGTCGGAGTATTGATTGTTTTATCACTCCAGTAGGGTACACAGATCATCATTTGGTTTCTCTTATTATAAATATGTCCAAGTGTACAAAGAAGTCATCTTATTGGCATTTTAACACTAAATTACTTCAGGATCTTAATTTTTGTAAACATTTTGAGATTTTTTGGCAACAGTGGCGATTGTGTAAAGGCACTTTTGAGAATTTAAAACAGTGGTGGGAAATAGGGAAAACAAACATTAAAATGTTTTGTTTGCAACATACTGCTAATTCCACTATTAAACTAAGAGAAATGATCCAGTCAATTGAAAAGGACATATCAAATATGGAGGTGGATCTAATTAATAGATATGATTGTAATCTGTTTAACAATCTGCAAGAAAAAAAGAGAGAACTGGGTTTGTTTTTAAATGAAAGGGTGAAGGGAGCTCTTGTGAGGTCTCGGTTTGTCTCTGTTAATGACATGGATGCTCCTAGTGCTTTTTTTTTTAATTTGGAGCACAAAGTGGCACAACAGAAACAGATGTCATGTCTTCGCCTTCCTGATGGGAGGGTGACCAGTAATATTACAGAGATGAGGCATCATGCAGTTGATTTTTATTCCAGTCTCTATGCTGCTGAACAATGTGACACTGATTGTGTCGAACAGCTAATACAAGATTTGCCTCAAATAGACTCGGACTCTAAGACTGATTTGGACAGTGAACTTTCTCTTCAAGAGCTCACTACTGCAGTTGGTCAGCTTGGCATTGGACGATCTCCCGGTATTGATGGGTTGCCCTCCGAATTTTACAAGCATTTTTGGAACTTTGTTGGACAAGACTTATATGAGGTTTTCTGTGAATGTAGAAAGGATGGTTGTTTGCCTATATCTTGTCAACGTGCTGTATTATCTTTATTACCAAAAAAGGGAGATTTATCTCTTTTAAAAAATTGGAGACCTGTTGCATTACTGACCACTGATTACAAAATTATGTCTAAGTGTCTTGCTAATAGATTAAAAAAATACCTAAACTTTATTGTACAAAAAGATCAAACTTATTGTATCCCAGAGAGAACAATAATGGATAATTTGTTTTTAATTCGGGATATTTTAGATATTTGTAAAAGTTTTGAATTGAAAGTTGGTTTATTTTCTCTAGACCAAGAGAAAGCCTTTGATCGGGTTGATCATGGCTATCTTTTTAATGTTTTAAAAGCTTTTGGTATTGGTGATTCTTTCCTAAATATGGTCAAATTGCTGTATTCCGGTGCTGCTTGTATTGTTAAAGTGGGAGGTGGGCTAAGCAGACCAATCCCAGTTTCAAGGGGTATCAGACAAGGTTGTCCTTTATCAGGGCAACTTTATAGCATTGCCATTGAGCCTCTTCTTTTTAACTTACGTAGAACTTTGTCTGGTTTTATTTTTCCTGGTTTATCTCAGAGTTCAAGTATTACTGTAAGTGCTTATGCTGATGATGTGACAGTGTTTGTTAATCATGAAAGAGACATCGAGGCCCTGGTTAGTGCACTTAATGTGTATGAAAAGGCCTCATCTGCGAAAGTGAACTGGGATAAAAGTGAGGCCTTTTGGGCAGGGCAGTTTTTTGATGAGAATCTTCCACAGTTGCCAGGGGGTCTTGCATGGAAAAAAGAGGGGTTAAAGATTTTAGGTATTTATTTTGGGACAAGTGAGTTTCAAAAGTTAAATTGGGAGGGTTTAGAGGAAAGAGTGTGTACCCGATTGTCTCGCTGGAAATGGTTGCTACCCCAGCTGTCCTATAGGGGAAGAGTTTTGGTCGCTAATAATTTAGTCGCTTCTATGCTTTGGCATAAGCTGTGCGTACTGCAGCCACCTGCAGGACTGATTCAAAGCACTCAAAGGAGTTTGGTGACCTTTTTCTGGTCAGGACAACACTGGATTCGAGCAGCCGCTTTGTATCTTCCAGTGCAGGAAGGCGGGCAGGGCTTGGTGGATATTAAATCCAGGATAATGACTTTTCGGCTCCAAACAGCCCAAAGATTCTTGTTCAATAAAAACTCTGCCTGGATGGACACTGCAACAGCTCTTTTAAGGAGAGCAGGTGGAATGGGGTTTGATAAACATTTGTTTTTAATGCAATTGCAAGAGAAAGAAATAGTGGATCTACCCCCCTTTTACAGATCTGTGCTAGAGGCCTGGAAGGTTTTTATCGTATCAAGATCACCTAATACACCTGCTGGTGATTGGTTGTTAGAGGAACCTTTGTTTTTCAACTCCTTTTTATCTTCAAGACAGTTGTCATCTGAAAATGTGCGAGCACGACTGTTAGCGGCTGGGTGCAGTAAGCTGGGACATATCCTGAAAAGTGATTTGAAAGACTTGAGCCAAAGAAGCGGTGTGAAGTCGATCCGTTTTTTACAACAGTGTACTGCAAATATTTTCAAGGATTTGAGGACAGATTATCAAGTTTTTTGAAAGACCCAGATGTCCTAAATGAATGGGTTGAGGGGTATGGTCATCTTTTTCCCTTAATCAATGTAAGAGCAGCTGTGGACGACTGGGTAGAAGATGAAAGCTGTTTACTGACTCTGAAAACACCAGTTCTGGAAAGCTTTGATTCTGCTGGAAAGAAATCACTCTATTTGATATGTGTTAAAGTCTCCAACATGCAATTTTTGAATGGAGTTTCTTCAACAAGATGGACACAGTTCTTTGGATCAGATTTTTCTCCTAAAGGCAGTTGGCGTACCCTGTACAAATGTCCGATTGACAAGCGGACAGGAGACCTCCAGTGGAGGATTGTACATGGGGCAATAGCTACAAACAGACATGTGGTACACCTCAATCCTAAGGTTGGGGTGGGTTGCCCTTTTTGTTCTGAGACTGAGTCAATTTTTCATCTTTTTGTACAGTGTTCACGATTGGTCAATCTTTTTGATTTTTTAAGCATTTGTTTTTTATCCCTGGGTGTAGATTTTTCTTTTCAATTGTTCATTTTCGGGCCAAAGTATTCAGTTCAAAAGAAAAATGTGACTGTTTTAATTAATTTTTATCTGGCACTGCAAAATTGGCTATTTGGAAGACAAGAAAAAACAGACTGCTGGGGCAAAGGTCAATAAGTGTTTTGCCTATGTTTTTAGGTTTGGTAGCTTCTCGAATTAGGGTGGAGTATGCATATTACAAGATGGTGGAATCTTTACCCAACTTTAGAGAACTATGGGGAATAAATGAAGTATTATGTACACTGTATGATAATGAATTGATCTTGAGGTTTTAAAAAAAAAAAAAAAAAAAAAAGAGGGGGAAAGTAGTTACTTATCTTATTTTATTGTTTGTGTTTTTTGTAAATCTCCTGTAACAGGTTAATTGTAACAATAAATGTGAATTTAATCCTCTCTGCCCTCTCGCGCTCTCTCTGCCCTCGCTCTCTCTCTCTCTCTGCCCTCTCGCGCTCTCTCTGCCCTCGCTCTCTCTCTCTCTCGCTCTCTCTCTGCCCTCTCTCTCTCTCTCTGCCCTCTCGCGCTCTCTCTGCCCCCTCGCGCTCTCTCTCTCTCTGCCCCCTCTCGCTCGCTCTCTCTCTGCCCCCTCGCGCTCTCTCTCTCTCTGCCCCCTCTCGCTCGCTCTCTCTCTGCCCTCTCGCGCTCTCTCTCTCTCTGCCCCCTCGCGCTCTCTCTCTCTCTGCCCCCTCTCGCTCGCTCTCTCTCTGCCCTCTCGCGCTCTCTCTCTCTCTCTCGCTCTCTCTGCCCTGTCAAAACTTTCACTCCATGATGGTTAAGCTGTGCAATTAATCCGCGAATCACATTCTTCAAGGGCCGGGGAGCAGCTGGCCCGTACAGTTAATGAATAACGGATCAACTATAACAGCCTACATCACACATCCTGCGATCGTTGATTCATACATCGCGATACAGATGCTTAAACGACACATCGTGCAGCCCTACATCAGCCTAAATTTGGCACAAATCTAGTTTACTGCAGAGTCTACTCATATTTAGTTTTAAATGTATTGTTATATATCAGTTTTCATCTTAATATTCAGTCATTAAAGAGAATGAAGGAAAACACAACCTGTTTGTTCCTCTGTATCTTTATCTTTAATTCTGCAGGTTTCTTCCTCAAACTCCATCTTTCCAATAGTATGTCAGAAGTTTCTCCTGGAGTAATTCCTCCTGCTTGTTTCTTCTTCAGCTGTGGGAAGATGGGAATATTCCCCAGCATTTAAACTCTGAAGGTGTCAATTAAGCTCTTTTAACAGAAGAAGCTAAAAGATTATTTTTGAGGGTTGATTGCTTGTGTTTCAGACTGTTGCACAGATGAGTTACAAACGTCTCAGCTTACTTATGTAACAATGGTAGGGAATAAAACACTACGTCCTCAGGGGTCGCTATGGGGAACGCCTCGTTGTGACCCGTGTCTGAAGCATTCATTGAAAAACACCAACAATATGTTGACCGGCGACAGCCTATGACGTCACTACTGGTGCAAATATTGTATAAATAGGTACCAGGAGAACAAGTCATTCACTTCTTTCGTCCGAAGCATGGTAAGAAACCTAGAGGGCACGGTGTCTTGCTCTCTACTCTTATCCTAAACATTCCCTTTGAACTGTGTCCTCTAGGGGTCACTATGGGCAACAGTATACCCATGCCACCATGCTGAGGGGAGTGCAGGCCAGAACCTTGGTGAACGATAAGTATCAAATCTACCATTCCCATGCGAGTTGCCCCTGGGACATTAGATGGCTGTCCGTGACATTATCCCTAATGGCCAAAGGCCTAGGCTACATACCTAAGTTACCTGTACACTTCACGTGCACACTTACCATAACATGGATTTTAAATACTGTTCTAGGGGCGGCTTTCATGGCACTCTGATGAAGCAGCTCATAGATGGAATGGTGCATCCCAAAACAATATGTTTGACAGTCATCAACTCGATCTACGGTTATAATGCTGGAGCACTCTGGTGCAAAAACAGAGGACTCAATCTCACATGAGAGGAGAACTCTGAATCCAGAAAGAGATTAGCGCACTCATAGTCAACCCTTTTGGGTAAAGGGGAGCACTGCTAAACTACTACGACAACCGCCCAAATACCCCTTCATGTTGATGGAAGCGATACTTGAAGTGTATTAATTAAGACACACTGGCTGATTGCATTCCAAGGAAACAAGGTCTAACCAATTCAAAGAGAGGGAATAAAGCGGAGCGCGTAACTTTACCATACAGGATTTCAGAAAGTGCGCACAGTCTTGTATGCACACTAACCACTTACATGGATTTTAGAAAGTGTTCAATGTGCACACTTACCACCATATGCATTTCAGAAAGTACACAGAGCTTAGCATGTGTGATTAAAGCTTCCTAAGCATCGCAGTAGGTGCTGAACCGAACGGGAGAGGCAAGCTTAAATACAATCCTCTGAGGAGAGGGGAGCACTGCCTGAGACCGCATCATACAAGAAGATTCTCGCAAATGCCACCTATACTTCCTATACCCTTAGTTTTACAACAATGAGGGGAGTGATGCTTGTAAGTGTGTTACTAGAAACACACTGGTTGACTGTAGGCTAAGGTAGAGTCCTCCAGTGGGTACCCGCATAAAAGTGACTAAAACGGGTGGATTGTGACATTCCTAAAATTAACGGGTGGAAATGCGGGTGGATAATTAATTCCTTGCGGGTGGGTTGTAGCGCGGACAAAAAATATGTGCCCTATTTGTATGTCTAAATTACCATCATACATATGCAACAACGGTAAGACATTTGACCCATAATGTCAACACCACTGCGACAGTGCGACAGCGCTGTGAGTGAGAGACTTTTCCACAGCTGAATTTGTAATTCAAGAACGGAGAACACAATTTAAACCTGGGACTGTGGACGATATCATTTTCCTGCACAGTAACCTTAAAGGAAAGTAAATGCATAGTTTGTGAGCGACAGGATCAGGTTGTATTTTTTTCTTGTTCTTTTTTTTCATTAATAGGTCTATTTGAGTATAGTTATCAGGTTCCAAAGCCTATTTAGATGCCGATGGTAGGCTACAAAACAAAGCGCACTTTAGCCTGTTTCATTAGCACATTAATGACACCGTTGTGATGTTGAGAAAGGTGTGAGATAAAAAATAAAGCACTTTAATTGGAATGATTTTAGCGTGTGTGTGATTTATCGCAGGCACAGATCGGGTAACTGGCCAAATATTAATGGGTCGATGTGGGGTCAGATCTGGTGCTGACCTTTGTGGGTACGGGCGTGCGCAGGTCTCCAAAAATGGACCCGTGCAGGACTCTGGGGTCTAACCAACTCAGAGAAAGGGAACGAAGCGGAGAGCGTAACCCTCACTGTGCAGGATTTCAGAAAGTGCACAGAGTCTTGTGTGCACACATACCACCTTTGTTTTAGAAAGTGTGCAAGGTGTTCAACGTGCACACTTACCATCATGTGGGTTCAGAAAGTATACACAAAACGAAACAAGCATAATAGAGGTGCTGAACCGAAAGGGAGAGGCAAGCTCAAAAACAACCCTCAAAGGCGAGGGGAGCACTGCCAGAGACAGCATTACACAAAAAGGTTCTTGCAAATGCTACCTATACTTCCCGCTCGATGTGTCAGCGAGAGGGGATATTCAGGTGACAAGGAAGCCTCCAGGAAATTTTGCAGTATCGTGCCGGGGGTCTGATGATCAAGAAAGTTTCCGCAGAAGCCTACGACCTGACCACATGATCCAGGAAGCATGAAGCCAGAACCAGGGCTATCATACTGGCTGGTGAAGTATCGATGAGTGAAGTAACACTGCAAGTAGAGCACCTGGTTCTGAATCCAGCCAAGGTGGTGCTCACAGACGACCTACCTTAGAAAAGACACCCACAGACCCCGGAAAAAAAACTGCAAAGAAATCTCACAGAAGGATTATACACATAACCATTCAGCACATTACTAATATAATATATATATATTGTTTATATTTAATTCTGATTCCGCCACTTCGCTTGTTTGCCTTCTCTGTGCTGTGCTCGCCCCCGCCTCCTTGATTTTGTTCCCTCTCCCCTCGCGTGTTGTCTCATTAAACATGGCGGCATCCGCAACCAGGCCAGAAGCTACAGAACTAGTATCAAAAACAGGACAACTGGCTCCATTATATGGAGATACTTCGGTTTTAAGGAGTCAGACGAACAGCAGGCAGATGTCTACTGTAGTGCCCTATGATTTCTGCAATGTTACAGTTTAACATGGAATGTCACGGAATTTGTCAAATTTTGAATGAATTAAAAGTAGTTCATTGCGGTCACATCAAATCGTGATATGGACTAATATCTGTAAATATTAAGACGGAAAAGACTATTCCTCTCACTAAATGAGGAAGTGAATACATCAGTGAGTCGCTTCATGAGGATTTGACCATTTGCTTTGAGTAAAACTAGCATCATAGATCACATCATATACCGTAGTATTACATACACAGAGCTGTAAAGGTACAGTAACCCGTCAAAATAAAAGTCTGGTTTAGTTTAAATACAAGTATTTGCCAGAAATCTATTACTATTGTTCAGCAGAATGTACATAGACTACTACTACTACTATTAAAATTAAACAAACAATTTTTTTAAAGGAATATTCACAATATTTCCTCCATGTTTTATTTTTAATCCCCTTTGTTAACCAAAAAAATTAAGTTTGCTTAATTTTCAATAACTAAAAGACACATTAAATGAATGTTTTATGCCTTTATTTTATTAACCAGAAAAATTTAAATGCGCAGAATTTCAGAGGGGAAAAAATATTTAACATAAGGCTATTTTAAGAAAAAAAAGTTAACAAATTAAGTTGTTTTAATGCATTTAAATAATTACACATGCTAAAACACAGAATTACGTAACAATAAAACCTATGATGAAGAAAAAATAAAACACATTATTGGGCCCTAAACATGTAATATCTGGCATATTTGTATTTTTTAAATGCATAGAATGCAATGCTTACATCAAAAATAAACATTTCATTATTACCCACTGTTTCTCTGTCTGTACTTGTACTGTGAACAATGACAAAGTTGAAAGATGAATGAAGTGCCATTCAGTTGGGGTTTTAAATAAAGCATTTTCTGAGACGCAAATTAAACACATAAAACATTAATTCAATTTAACTTTTAATAATTTAAAATTAACTTTTTGGTAAACAAAGCTGGTTTACTATTAAAAATAAAACATTGAAGAAATGTTGTGTGATTAAACCTTTAAAAAAAAAAGTAGTAGGCTATGTACATTGTGCTGAACAATAGTCTTTAACCGGACTTTTATTTTGACGGGTTGACGTACCTTTACAGTTCGGTGTATGTGATGCTGAAATCACCGCGAGCGTCACGCCCGCTTCAGTGTGTGTTAATAAAGGAAGTCACGCTTCTGCTCCATTCATTAATCAGGATTCGTATTTAAATAGATTGTTCCGGTTTAATATTTACAGATATTAGTCCATATCGTGATTTGATTTAAGTGCAGTGACCTATTTTTGATTCATTCATTCAAAATTTGGCAAAATCCGCCTCCCTGAACTTCTCAACCACTGTCTCGACAGAGGTATCTGAGTTTAAAAGGCAAGATGTATCCTAAAAGACTTGCATATTAAGAGAAGATGCTTCCCCCATGGAGAGTAGCATGGCAGCTGTGGAAGATTTTTATTAATAAGATTTTAATTAATCAAGTATAATCAATGTGAATCTTGCCATTTTTTGTTGCTAGTTATTATTCCATTATAATCCTATAGATTAAGTATAGAAAGGAATCAGCCCACGTGGCCAAATTGTACAGACCAGACGAGAAACATGTGGTCACACATACAGACAGGGCCTTTGTCTATACCAAATTAAGGAGGGGGCCTCTTCCCTCTAGGGAGATATTAAAATTGTAAACATAAAGAAAAGTTTGACTATTTGGAAACGCCCTGTATAGGGTATATAAGGAGATACCACATAACATTCGATCTCGCAGAGAACATCTTGGCTTCATTTCTTTCTGAAATAAAGTCTATCTTCTGGAAACAAAACCCCGAGACTTGTGTGATTTCCTCAGATCCATGGCAGACGAAAATACATGGCAGCTTTTCTTCAACAAGGGGCAAAATCTCATAACCATTTTCATGCATCCCCTTGATTTTGGAATAACTAATATGCTGGAATCTGTGGATGCGGATGAGAATGGTGTTTTATGTTTTATAAAAATAAATAAATAAATTCAAGCCAGAGTGAAGAATAAACAAAGGGAAATTACTGATAGGGAGAAATTTCTCATCAGATACTTTCCATGTTCCCACAGGAGCTAAACACGCTCTGCCCACTCGCTACATTACCACAGAAATCCTGGACAACATGTTGTTGGTGTTCTTCGAAGCAGGTTCAGATACGGATAATGATGAGGCATTCCCACAGATCAGTGGACATTCCCTATAGCGTCCCCTAGAGGACACAGTGGCTCGTTCCCTACTCAGGGAACCATGGTTAACTAAGTAAACTGAGACGTTTTTAACTCATCTGTTTACTTGTAAAATATGCAACCGTCTGAAACACAAGCAATCAACATTTAGCGTTCCCTATAGTGACCCCTAGAGAACGCAGTTCGAAGTTCCCTTGAAAAGGAAACAATGTTTTGAAAATAAAACTAGAACATCTAGAACATTACTATGGTATGTCAGACGAACAAAAATGTGTTAATAATTTAGATAAAACACCATTCAATGATATATAACCCATAATCCTTAAGCACTATGGAAGAAACCAGCAATTAACATGCTGTGTCTGAAACCACTCCCTATCCACTATATAGTGCACTATAGAGTCTGGGAACATGACGTCAACAACGCAATGCATTCTGGGACTTTGGGACACGGACGCTGCTGTATGGATTGATAAAAGACTGTTTTGTTTGCTCTCTACAGCAAAAAAATAAGTTACAATGGTAAAAGCTTGTTGTGTAATTAACTGCCACACTCGTACTCATGACCGGCATGGAAAAATAATTTGAATGGAGTGAGATTTTTCAGCTTTTCCGCTGGAAAACCGCACCTTGATCTCAGGTCTCCGAGTTAACAAAGCGGCGTCACATAGCTTGGTTAGCAGCAGTAAGAAGGAAAAGAAGGATTGTCCCTTTGGTCTGATATATACACACGAATGTATGTGCATTTATATATGTATTTATAAATATACAAAAATGTATGTTATATAAACAACCTTTTTTTGGATGTGATTAATCGATTTGACAGACTTACATTAAATGTTACCTACGCATGAACCACATCTCCTGCATTATCAGTGTTATGCATATTGCATACCACCTGTTACAGTAATAAACGGCAAAATTGATCAATTCTGTATCTCTTTATTTGTGCATCATAACACAATGAGGTTAATTTGTACAGTTTACAATAACGCATATTAAAAAGTAAAGGGACAGTGTAACACATAAAAGGTAATTAGGTGAACAAGTATCAAGACCACAGGTAGGGCAGTAAAAACTTCAGTGCACTTCAAGTATCCTTCAAGTATAGTACAGTAACCTTCAAGTATCAAGAACATAGATAATGTAATAAGTGAAAAAGGTAAATAGAAAGACAATTGTTAAAATTGATTAATTCAAGACCCTTGTGCAGACAACAGTTTTCCGCTCGTTGACGCGGAAAATGTGTAGGTTCTGCACCAATCCATTTGTAAATTGCAGGTGAGACTCGAGAGATTTATCATTTTTAAACTGATCAGAGGTGTACGCTCTGACACTACAAACAAGGTTAGAAAACACATTGGGGAAGGTTACGAGCGGCAGCTCTTTAAGATCATCCGACCACTCTTTGTGTTCGTGCAGATTGAGTTCGTTGATTGTCTTGATTTTTTCTAAATACCGCGTCTTTGTTTCCTTGTTGAGTATTTCTTTATATGTTATCTTACACTTGATCTGTATAACATGTCACTTTCACTTTTACTGATGAGCGTGTCCCCAAACACGGCCGCGACTACCCAGAATGCAATGCGCAGTGACGTAGTTTCCCAAGCTCTATATGGGGTGTCAGCCATTTTGTATTCTATCCGAATTCTGAGCATAGACATATAAATACCTAGACGCCTCATTAGCCGCTTTGAGCCATGTTAGTGAGGGCAAGACTGCCTTAAAACAAATGAAAGTAAACACGGGGGAGGGTGCAGTTTTTACTGAATAAAAACACGATAACGTTCTCACTTACCAACCGATTTCAGAGGTTAAAAAACAGCTAAAAAAAAAACTTTGCCTCCAGTTATTTAGTTAGGTTTGGAAAATTATTAATTGAAAGCTCACATTTGTCTCACTTGATGATTTCGTTGATTTTTTCAGTTTACAAATCTGTTAATTTAGTATAACTGTGACATATTCATGTAATGTCATTTGAATGTACAGTACATGATATGTAGTTGTTTTATTGCTTTCTCTGTGTTCAATCGCAGCATTTTTCTTTCTTTTTTCTCTCTTTCTTGTGTCTCAGGTCAGAACACAGCCCATTCCCTTTAAAGTACTGGGATAAAACCTAAATAATACATCTTTAAAAACTAATAATTTACTATCGTTGAGAAAATTTAATAAAACAAGTGAATACAAAATCACACACTTGAAGTCTGCTTTTCATTTTGATAGCACTTTAGCCTACAGAAGAATACAACAAATAATAACACATGTAACTGATGAGGCTATGGATCCAGTGAAAATGAAAATATGCACTGACAGTGCACAGTAGAAATATAGTAAATGTGATGTTATATTAAAAAGTAAATGTATTACAACTTAAAGTAAAGTGAATAATATGAAAAGCGAGTACAACGGTACAATAACATATGATATATAATAGATTTATTAAATTCTATGTATAATATGAATAATAGCATAATAAATAACTGAACAACAATAGGTTAATAATAACAAGAAGAATATGTAATATAAAGGGTGGTATAATACAGAATAGATAAAAATGAAGAATAAATTAATAGTAAAATAAAGAGTAAAATAAAAAAATTTTAATGTAATTTTTAAATACTAATAATTAATCAAATTAAGACACAACACAAAAATATTGTGGACATGAGTTCCAAATTGTGTTTAATTAATGATCTCCTTAAGTATAATATATGGTAATATTTATAATATATTCAGATCGGCACTTCGGAGCCTGTTCGCGACTCGGTTGATTCAGATCGGCACTTCGGAGCCTGTTCGCGACTCGGTTGATTCAGATCGGCACTTCGGAGCCTGTTCGCGACTCTGTTGATTCAGATCGGCACTTCGGAGCCTGTTCGCGACTCGGTTGATTCAGATCGGCACTTCGGAGCCTGTTCGCGACTCGGTTGATTCAGATCGGCACTTCGGAGCCTGTTCGCGACTCGGTTGATTCAGATCGGCACTTCGGAGCCTGTTCGCGACTCGGTTGATTCAGATCGGCACTTCGGAGCCTGTTCGCGACTCGGGGTTGATTCAGATCGGCACTTCGGAGCATGTTCGCGACTCTGTTGATTCAGATCGGCACTTCGGACCCTGTTCGCGACTCTGTTGATTCAGATCGGCACTTCGGACCCTGTTCGCGACTCTGTTGATTCAGATCGGCACTTCGGACCCTGTTCGCGACTCTGTTGATTCAGATCGGAACTTCGGACCCTGTTCGCGACTCGGGGTTGATTCAGATCGGCACTTCGGACCATGGCCGCGGGAAGTGGGGGTGCTGGAGAGGGAGATAAAAAAAAATGTAGGCCTATTAAAATATTTTGCACAATTTATAAATTCCTTATGAATATTTTAGAAAATGATTTTGAAACACGTAGGCTATTACGTATATTTTGGATTTTAATTTCATATTTTGAGGCCTAATCAACACAGGTTCGGAAGTTACGTTGTCGACGTCAGGCAGGCAGGTTTGGTCGCCGAGTAACGAGGTTTCCCGCTCGTTCCATGCAGAATACATCCATCTTTATATAATACAGCGCACCTCGACATTTGGACACCTGTAACCAGTCCAGGGCACCCCGCCTGCATGTAGCTCAGGTAAGAGCATGGTGCTGCCGCGCTTGTAACATTTATTTTTTGGCAACAAGTGTGGGATCAGCTTTGACTAGCCAAGCAATTGTAAGTAGTACACTATTATAGTATTTTTATAAGGTGGTGGGGATGGAGATGGAGAGTATTATTTCGTTCGTGTGTTCCTTGCGTAATTATTGTGGAGAAATGTTAAAATAAAGTTTAAATAGTCGGAGATTATTTCCTTGTGGTTTGTGTAAAAAGGTTGGAGATGAAAGCTTTATACTGTGCGTGTGTTCTTTGCGTAATGGATGTGGAGAACTGTTCAATAAACAAATTGCTTAAATAGTCAGAGATTATTTCCTTGTGGTGTGCGTAAAAAGATTTTGGAGTTAATAGAGTTGCGTGTGACATAAACGTGACATAAACGTGCAGTGACTCAAGCCAGCTGACCAAATCGATTGCATTGTTTTAGCGTTATTGTGAAGTTTGATTAATATTATATTTTGTTGTAATATTATTTGTTGTATCTTAATATGTTGCATGTATGTATAGGCTATCTGAAATTGTAATGAAAGTAATTATTTAGTTTTCTTTCGATTATTAAACTATTATTTCTGATTCTGCTTCTGCTTCAGATTAATAACCCATTGCGCATATCTGAGAACTGATGTCTGTACGTTTCAGACCCTGGCTGGCTGTGCACTGAAGTGTATATGACAATAAAAGTAGTAAATCTCAATGTATTTATATTTAAAATGTATTTTAAATAGGCCTATATAGGCTCATAGGTTTTTTGTCAAAAAAAAAAAAAAAAAAAAAAAAATGCACAGCACCCCCTGTTCAAAATTACTTCCCGCGGCCCTGCTTCGGACCCTGTTCGCGACTCTGTTGATTCAGATCGGCACTATACAGCCATACACTATATAGGGATTAGTGAATGAGTGAACTATTTCAACAGTCATACGATTCATGAACAAGTACAAACATTTCAAAGTTATTTTTTAAAATGGACATGAAACAATTAATAATTAAGGATTCATTTATGACTGCTCGAAGCGTTTTAGATTCACTAAAACAAACCAGATCATTTTTTTTAGAGTCAGCAGTTTAATTTATGACTACAAAAGTAGATAGATTTCGTTTTATCCTCTAAATAATCAAATGAATGTACTCACAGTCTATAAAACAGCAGGTTTAGAGTCGTTTTAGAGGAGTAAACATTTGATCCGTTTTTTTCTGTGGACATCCGCTAGAAACGGTCAAAGCAGGTCCGTGAACACTTAAGAGCGAGTATTTCTTCAACCCTAGTTATACCAAAGAATATGGTTGTATAAATGGAATTTGGTTGTATAAATATCTATTTCAGTAACGTTAGTTCATTTTGTTAAACACAAGACCCCGAAGCCATCAGCTAACACGACATTTAAAAGGCACTATAGTTCAAAAACCGATAATGTTGAGTTAATACATAAAAAAAAAAAACAACAACAAATTAACACATTCTTACCTGTGAAAGTTTCTTCAATTTCTTCAAGGAATTAAATCTCTGCAGTTTACAACCAGAGGCAGCACAAAGTTATTTCTTCTTCTTCGTCTTCTTTTTTCTAAGAGTTGCGGCAGACTCGACGCATCAAAGGCGTACTGCTGCCCTCCTCAGGCCATCTGAAGAACTCCTCCTAGAGGTTAAATGCTCTCATAAAGTCCAGTGAAGTGTAAACATTTTATAACAGCCTTCGTTGTTTTATGTTCCTTGTTATTAAGAATTTATTTAAGAGATACAAATGAAATTCCAGCTTCTAACAGCTCAGAAAACATGATGATTGTTGCAGTTTGATGAATAGCGCACTCAGTTATTACAAGTTTTCACTTCTTCACATACGTAAGCATCTGCTGTTTCGTTGATGTGAACTCCATTAAATTTGCATATAGTGAGGGAGTTGAAGAACCGATTTATATCCGTTTTTGCGAACAGACATTTATGTGGCCAAATGTAAATGAAAACGTTATAACAAATCAGATATGTGATCAGAGAAAGCACACGAAGTGACCAGATGTAAACATGCCCTTTAACACAACATAGCCATGAGAGTTACAGACTTACTGCAGTCTGTGAGTCTGAATGAGAAACTTGTGAATAACTTATTTTAAAGTACAGGAATGTGTCTTTGAATATTTATCTATGACATTTGAATCGCTGCTTGTGCAAAACCTGGGTCAGGATGTTTTTACCAAGTAGGACACATTTCTTGAACTTATTTTTTTGTAAGGAAATATTACACTACTAAGTGCACTTTTGTTGACTGTTCTTAAAAATGACTTTTATGGAATATATGTTTTTATTTATTTTTATTATTTATTTATATAGTACAGTAGATTATAAATAGGAAAGTTACAATTGTCAGCATTGATACATGCTTCAATGATCATGCAACAAAAATCAAGACTATATATATATTTTACAGACACCTTGAGATACAAGCTAAATGCATTTCAATTTTTGTGTTAAAAATACAATGTATTCAAGCTTTAACGATGCAATATAGTTGTATACATGCTACACGTTATATGTTTATACATTTGCAACTAACATTAAAAATAAACATATCATTCCAGTCATTTAAAACTTGCAATTAAATGCAGTTGACTTAACCTGGAAAAAAACCAATTATCAAAGCAATAAAGAATGTGCATTTATAAATAAATATTTAGTAAAGCATACAAGAGTTTACAAGTGGGTAAAGGACCATTAAACCTGCAGAAGATAAATCAATGTGTGCATGCACTTTTGCACTGCTTGTTCACAGATGTTAAATTTAGATGCTAATCGTGAATGTGAGCTTGAGTGCACTTGCAGCTCAATTCGGGCGATTTTGTTTGACTTTATGTGTTTGATAGTGTGGTGGGGTTTTTAGGCTTCCTCCACCAGATCAGAGAGCTGATCTTCTCTCTGCATTGAGATGAGCCATAGTAGTAGAGAAGAGGATCCAGAAAAACACTTGCACTCCCCAAACACAGAGCAATCACGTAATATTGCCCCTCAGTGCTGCCCCCGGTGGTTAAACTAACACAGTGATAAAACAAGATGATATTGGTTGGTGCAAAGCACATAACAAACACACTCAGCACAGCTATAGCCATAATCACAGCTCTCCTTTCCATTCCTGAAGATGATGATGCCAAGTGATCAGGCTTGTTAGTGAGCACATATATGATGGTAGTGTAACTCACTAAGGTGACGACTAGCGGCAAGAAGAAGTAGAAAGAGGAGAGGAAGGAGAACAGGTACATATACATCTCTTTTTGATACAACACATCGTGGCAAGTGACCCCCACATCCTTAATCTTGAATGTTTGTGTTATGGTGAGAAGCGGCACGGTACCAGCGAGCGACAGCAGCCAGACCAGCACACATATGTATGTGGCTTTCCGTGCGCTCCTCCAGGATAAAGAAGGAATGGGAAACGCCACGGCCAGAAGCCTGTCCAAACTCGTGCACATCATCAGCAGTATGGAGCAGTACATGTAGCAGTAGTACGCTGCAGTGATCAAGCGACACGCCGCCTCACCGAACACCCAATCTGAAGCATTCATCTGGTAGTGGATCTTCAGAGGCAGCAGCAGGGTGAAGAGCAGATCCACACACGCCAGGTGAGTCATGTAGATCACTGCTGGTTTCTTCTCTCGAATCTTACAGGTGAACGTGACGAAGGCCAAAGCATTCAGGGGCAAACCGATGAAGAGGAAGATGATGTAGAACGAGGGCATGATGCGTGTGACCAGCAGGCCTTTGAGGAAGTTAACAGACTTCTCTGAGAGGCTGTATGAGTTCTGTTGAGTCTTGTTGCAATTCAGATCGGTGCAGTTACTTGGCTCTCTAAATGTATTAAATGCTTCACTGGTGGTAATAAGCTCAATGATATTACCTGTAAACAAACATGCAATAAATAAATAAATGCATAACAACTTTGAAACTTCTCAACACCACCAGAAAAATATAGGTGAAAGAGGGCTTTCCACTCTTCGACGATGGCAGTATCTTCAGGAAATTCCACTTAACAGGTCAGTGAAGTCACATGCACCACATTTTCTACCTTGTTTCAAGTTTCACACTTCCTAAGCCCTGGGTTAAGGTTCTTGCTTGCATATTCGCGGTGTCTGTGTCATTAGATGGACGAAACTCGCGACCTGTTTACATAACAGCTCTAGCATTTCGCATCCTCATATACTTATTGCAGAATGTACGATCAAGTTTTCTACAACTGATGTTTTGTACTTATAATACTGAAACACTCTCTTCTTCACAAGATGTCATTATTTGACCTTTTCCCCTCAGATGCTGACACTTCTGTCTATAGAATGCGTGCATTTCTGTAACTGTCCAATCTTAATATGCATGTGATCAGGTGTTGCCATTTTTCATACTTGGTTTATAATTTGTAATATTGTCACTAAAACTATAATAACTTTTCTGATCACATTTAACTTTAGTTTCACAGTTCTCAAGGTGTGTGTGGGGGTGGGGGGGGCTTTCTATTTTTACCAATCTTTACCATTTTATACACTCAACATATGAGCACCTCCACTTGGAATATTGGATTATCAACTGTAGTTGTGATTTAATGTCAAAATATGTTACAAATAGTTTTTTGAAGTATGGAAACTTTACCTGGAGGTATATCTGAGTAACTGGTTGTGGATTCTTGTAATGCAAAGTTTATTACAGGATAATTTTCCAAATACAACACCATATCCCCAGAAGAATTTTCTGCGGTCTCACTGGTCTCTGGCGTAACAATGAAATTGAGTTCAGAGGCATCTGTAACCAAACATACAAAACATTAGTTTTTTATTGCATTGCCAGGCAAATAAAGGTGACTGTTGTAACACATTTGATCAGAGGAAATGAAGAATATGTTTATCTTAATATCTCTGTTTCTGATTCGGAAGGTGCTATTTCTTTAAGAGCTGCTGCTGCTGAATGAAAGTGAAGTGACATTCAGCCAAGTATGGTGACCCATACTCAGAATTTGTGCTCTGCATTTAACCCATCCGAAACACACACACACAGAGCAGTGAACACACACACACACACACACTGTGAGCACACACCCGGAGCAGTGTTCATCATTTATGCTACAGCACCATGGAGCAGTTGGGGGTTCGATGTCTTGCTCAAGGGCACCTAAGTCGTGGTATTGAAGGTGGAGAGAGAACTGTACATGCACTACCCCCACCCGCAATTCCTGCCGGCCCAAGACTAGAACTCATAACCCTTCGATTGGGAGTCCAACCCTCTAACCATTAGGCCACGACTTCCCCATGTGATGGAATGTGAAGGAAATCTCACACATCATATTTTCTCTCTTTAACTTTTCTGTGACCACCCTAATAAAGGTTTTATTTTACCCACCCACACCTGGACGTCAAAACTAGGTGTAGGGGGTCAGATAGAAAGAAATCTAGCCTGCACATAATATGCAGTTTTAATTCTAAATGTAACGACAGATTTCTAGCCTCTAGCCTTGACTGATTTTTTTATTTTTTTATAGTCAGCTCCTGAAATGGGTCGCTCTGACATTAACTGTTCGGTTGAAGAATGAGATGCACTCATTCAAAGACATGAATTTATTGCTTGGACAGAGCAAGAACACCTAAAATGCATGAATAGATTCCGTCGAGTGATAAAATCTACCCTTCTCAACGTAAGGCTGTTGAACTGAATTTCTGGAGCAAACTGTTTGCAAAAATAACCTAAAAAAAAAAACTGGAAACAGATGATTCTTCTGCACAATCTGACTTTGCTGCAGTCTGGAATTGAACTACTGGTTTCTTCTGGTCAGAGGAGAACTGACCCCCCAACTGAGCCTGGTTTCTCCCAAGGTTTTTTTCTCCATTCTGCCACCGCTCGAGTTTCGGTTCCTTGCCACTGTCTCCTCTGGCTTGCTTAGTTGGGGTCACTTCATCTACAGCGATATCGTTGACTTGATTGCAAATAAATGCACAGACACTATTTAAACTGAACTGAGTTGACATCACTGAATTCAATGATGAACTGCCTTTAATTGTCATTTTGCATTATTGACACACTGTTTTCCTAATTAATGATGTTCAGTTGCTTTGACACAATCCTTTTTGTTTAAAGCGCTACATAAATAAAGGTGACTTGACTTGACTTGAACTAAAATGCATGTGTAGATTCCGTTGAGTGATAAAATCTACCCTTTTCAACGTAAGGCTGTTGAACTGAATTTCTGGAGCAAACTATTTGCTAAAATAAGCATAACATTAACAGTAACGCTGAAATACAAGCGTGCGGTTCTGTCCATCAAGTTGCATGTGTTCCTATAACAAACACTGTTTTCTTTCAGAAACATGGCTCCCAAACTCTGGAATAGCATTCCTGATAATGTTCGGGGTTCAGACACACTCTCTCTGTTTAAATCTAGATTAAAAACACATCTCTTTCCCCAATCAATTGAATAATGCATCTCTTAATTTGTGACTGCAGTTGTATCTGATCAAATGCACATTCTTATTCTTTAGCTTGGGTTAAACTAATTAATTTTACTTTGTTGGAACAGCAGCTACGCTAATGATGTCTCTATTTGTTTCTCTGTTTTGGTAACTAGGATTTACACAAGCTCCAGTCTGGATCCAGAACATCTGAGAAGAGATGATGCTGACCCTCAGAGGACCCCAGATGATGCTAACCCTGAATCAACAACAGAACTAACAAATATTGCTACAAGTGTGACTGCATCATATAATAATTGCTGTTAATAATGTTCATCGTCTGGATGACTACGTCTTGTATTACATTTTCTGAAAAATCCTGTAAGACGCAAACAAACTGACAGTCACCACTCATAAGCTACTACTAAATATTGTAGAAACTTAGTTTTCTGTAAAGTTGCTTTGTAATGATTTGTATCGTAAAAAGCGCTATACAAATAAACTTGAATTGAAATTAATTGAATCGAATTGAACATCACTGGCTGGTAGAAAGACAAAACTAGATTAGACTACATAATAGATTTCACCTAAAAATGTTTGACGCAGTGTTAACAGCAGAATCGATGCTAAGTCGTTCTTCGGGGCAAAGTTTCATAGCTTGAAGTAAAAGCGCAGTGTGAAAAGGTTTTTAAGATGATGGTGTTGGAGCTAAACAATTCATGCTTCAACAAACATTTCATTTACAGTAAAACTACTGATAGCATCCTTTCATGTTTTATTTCATACTTGGTTTATAATTTGTGTCACATTGTGACTAAAACTATAATAACTTTTCTGATCACATTTAACTTTAGTTTCACAGAAAAAAATACACAGTCCTAATGGTGTGTGTGAGTGTGGGGGGGGGGGGTGTTTCCCCCCACTCTATCATTGTATACACTCAACATATGAGCTCCTCAACTTGGAGCATTGGATTATTAACTGTAGTTATGATTTCATGTTACATGATGTTAAAATTGCTTCTGCAGGTCTGGAAACTTTACCTGGAGTTATTTTTGGGTAACTGGTTGTGGCTGCTTTTTCTGAAGAGTTGTTCCCTCCCGTACTGGAGTTTTCTGTTGTCTTATTAGGCTGTGTCGTAACAGTCAAATTGCGTATAGAGGGATCTGTAACCAAAATTACATAAAAGTGGGTTTTTATTGCATTGCCAGGCAAATAAAGGTGACTGTTGTAACACATTTGCTCAGAGACCATGAAGAATATGTTTATCTTAATATCTCAAAACACAGGGCTGTCTACTGTAAATTGTACAGTTAGCAACCTGTCTATTGTAATTTATCACATGCAGGTTTGATTGTTTTTATCTTCTTGTGTAAATTTATGAACCTAATTAGTCTGTTTCACACTTTAAAATGAACAAAAAGTCATACAATGTGAATTAAAGCAAATGAACAAGCAATGAAAGTCATATCACTTTTAATTACAGATGTACTTACCACATGTATGCAAATATATAATAGAAAGCAAGAGAACTTTGACCTCCATGAGCACTGATCAAATCGAACTAAGACTTTAAATTTGTCAAACGTCAGATTCAGATGGACAAACATCTGTGCTGCTTCTCGAGTTTTGGTTCCTTGCCACCGTCGCCTCTGGCTTGCTTAGTTGGGGTCACTTCATCTACAGCGATATCGTTGACTTGATTGCAAATTAATGCACAGACACTATTTAAACTGAACTGAGTTGACATAACTGAATTCAGTGATGAACTGCCTTTAACTGTCATTTTGCATTATTGACACACTGTTTTCCTGATTAATGATGTTCAGTTGCTTTGACACAATCCTTTTTCTTTAAAGCGCTACATAAATAAAGGTGACTTGACTTGACTTGACCTAAAATGCATGTGTAGATTCCGTTGAGTGATAAAATCTACCCTTTTCAACATAAGGCTGTTGAACTGAATTTCTGGAGCAAACTATTTGCTAAAATAAGCATAACATTAACAGCAACGCTGAAATACAAGCGTGTGGTTCTGTCCATCAAGTTGCATGTGTTCCTATAACAAACACTGTTTTCTTTCAGAAACATGGCTCCCAAACTCTGGAATAGCATTCCTGATAATGTTCGGGGTTCAGACACACTCTCTCTGTTTAAATCTAGATTAAAAACACATCTCTTTCACCAAGCATTTGAATAATGCATCTCTTAATTTGTGCCTGCAGTTGTATCTGATCAAATACGCATTCTTATTCTTTAGCTTGGGTTAAACTAATTAATTTTACTTTGTTGGAACAGCAGCTATGCTAATGATGTCTCTATTTGTTTCTCTGTTTTGGTAACTAGGATTTACACAAGCTCCAGTCTGGATCCAGAACATCTGAGAAGAGATGATGCTGACCCTCAGAGGACCCCAGATGATGCTAACCCTGAATCAACAACAGAACTAACAAATATTGCTACAAGTGTGACTGCATCATATAATAATTGCTGTTAATAATGTTCATCGTCTGGCTGACTACGTCTTGTATTAAATTTTCTTTAAAATCCTGTCATATGCAGATAAACTGACAGTCACCACTCATAAACTACTACTAAATATTGTAGAAACATAGTTTTCTGTAAAGTTGCTTTGTAATGATTTGTATCGTAAAAAGCGCTATACAAATAAACTTGAATTGAATTGAATTGAACATCACTGGCTGGTAGAAAGACAAAACTAGATTTGGCTACATAATGGATTTCACCTAAAAATGTTTTGACGCAGTGTTAACAGCAGAATCGATGCTGAGTCGTTCTTCGGGGCAAAGTTTCTTAGCTCGAAGTAAAAGCGTAGTGTGAAAAGGTTTTTAAGATGATGGTGTTGAGCTAAAAATTGATGCTACAACAAACATTTCATTTACAGTAAAAATATTGATAGCATCCTTTCATGTTTTATTTCATACTTGGTTTATAATTTAAGTCACATTGTGACTAAAACTATAATAACTTTTCTGATCACATTTAACTTTAGTTTCACAGAAAAAAATACACAGTCCTAATGGTGTGTGTGTTTGTGTGTGTGTGTGTGGGGGGGGGGGGGTTCCCCCCACTCTGTCATGTTATACACTCAACATATGAGCTCCTCAACTTGGAATATTGGATTATGTACTGTAGCTATGATTTCATGTTACATGATGTTAAAAATTGCTTCTGGAGGTCTGGAAACTTTACCTGGAGTTATTTTTGGGTAACTGGTTGTGGCTGTTTTTTCTGAAGAGTTTTTCCATCCCGTACTGGAGTTTTCTGTTGTCTTATTAGGCTGTGTCGTAACAGTGAAATTGCGTATAGAGGGATCTGTAACCAAACATACATAAAATTGGGTTTTTATTGCATTGGCAGGCAAATAAAGGTGACTGTTGTAACACATAACACATACTATGCGTTGTCGGTGGGGGCGACATTGCAAGTATTGTACATTAATTTACAGAAGAAGAAGGTTTGAATACAATGGCTATGATAACCTTTCTGATCACATTTAATTTTAGTTTCACAGAGAGAAATACACAGTCCTCATGGTGTGTGTGTTTGTGTGTGTGTGTGGGGGGGGGGGTTGTTTCCCCCCACTCTATCATTGTATACACTCAACATATGAGCTCCTCAACTTGGAATATTGGATTATTAACTGTAGTTATGATTTCATGTTACATGATGTTAAAAATTGCTTCTGCAGGTCTGGAAACTTTACCTGGAGTTATTTTTGGGTAACTGGTTGTGGTTGCTTTTTCTGAGGAGTTTTTCCCTCCCGTACTGGAGTTTTCTGTTGTCTTATTAGGCTGTGTCGTAACAGTGAAATTGCGTATAGAGGCATCTGTAACCAAACATACAAAACATTGGGTTTTTATTGTAGAGCCAGGCAAATAAAGGTGACTGTTGTAACACATTTGCTCAGAGGCCATGAAGAATATGTTTATCTTAATATCTCAAAACACATGGCCGTCTACTGTAAATTATACAGTTAGCAACCTGTCTATCGTAATTTAACAAATGCAGGTTTGATTGTTTTTATCTTCCTGTGTAAATTTATGACCTTAATAAGTCTGTTTAACACTATAATATGAACAAAAACTCATACAATGTGAATTTAAGCAAGTCATATCACTTTTAATTACAGATGTACTTACCACATGTATGCACATATATAATAGAAAGCAAGAGAACTTTGACCTCCATGAGCACTGATCAAATCGAACTAAGACTTTAAATTTGTCAAACGTCAGAATCAGATGGACAAACACCTGTGCTGCTTCACTTCTGTGTGGTTATGCCAGGGTGTGATACAGGACATTTTAAACTATTCAGTGAAAGGAGGTGCTTCAGAAAACCCTCAGGGGGTCAATGACATTATTGACGTAATGTCATTATTGTTTTTACTAGTAGATCTTAGAGCAAAAAATAAGTCACTTTGACAAGTCACAAATTAAATAATACAAAATGCATGCAGAAGGATAATAGAAACCAAGATTTTGACCCCCATGAGGACCAATCAGGGCCATTTCCTAACTGTACAATCTCTGCACAAACAGTGCTCATTCTCTTCTGTGAGGAGATGCTCAGATTTATATGGGCCATTCCTGGGATTCAGTAATATTTAAGTTCCCCAGAGTTTTTAAAATGGTGGTTCACCAAATTGAATTACATAGGTAAATATTGTAAAATGATGTTATCCCTCCTTGGACTGTCAATTAACTAATTTGTGTCTGGGTTTACATCTTTCATTTTACTTAATCTTTATTGGTTTGTGTTACAGCAATGTTGCATCTGTATTCCTACAATAGCAATACAGTTTGTAACACAGATGTTGTCGTACTACATGGCAACATGTTGCCATCACACTAAATTATATTAGACTTTGACAAAGCAGCAGAAACACAGGATGTTAGAATGGCTTTATTATAATATGCAGATTTACCTCTAAATATAATGATGTATTTGACTGTTTTTTTTTTAATTGTCAGCTCCTGAAATGGGTCACTTTGACATTAACTGACTGGTTGAAAAATGATATGAACATATTCAAAGACATGAATTTATTGCTTGGACAGAGCAAAAACACCCAATCTGACTTTGCTGCAGCCTGGAATTGAACAACTGGTTTCGTCTGGTCAGAGGAGAACTGACCCCCCAACTGAGCCTGGTTTCTCCCAAGGTTTTTCTTCCATTCTGCCACCGATGGAGTTTCGGTTCCTTGCCGCTGTCGCCTCTGGCTTGCTTAGTTGGGGTCACTTCATCTACAGCGATATCATTGACTTGATTGCAAATTAATGCTCAGACACTATTTAATCTGAACGGAGATGAAATCACTGAATTCAATGATGAACTGCCTTTAACTGTCATTTTGCATTATTGACACACTGTTTTCCTAATTAATGATGTTCAGTTGCTTTGACACAATCCTTTTTGTTTAAAGCACTAAATAAATAAAGGTGACTTGACTTGACCTAAAATGCATGTGTAGATTCCATCGAGTGATAAAATCTACCCTTTTCAACGTAAGGCTGTTGAACTGAATTTCTGGAGCAAACTATTTGCTAAAATAACCATAACATTAACAGCAACGCTGAAATACAAGCGTGTGGTTCTGTCCATCAAGTTGCATGTGTTCCTATAACAAACACTGTTTTCTTTCAGAAACATGGCTCCCAAACTCTGGAATAGCATTCCTGATAATGTTCGGGGTTCAGACACACTCTCTCTGTTTAAATCTAGATCAAAAACGCATCTCTTTCACCAAGCATTTGAATAATGCATCTCATAATTTGTGACTGCAGTTGTATCTGATCAAATACGCATTCTTAATAATTTCATAATTTTACTTTGTTGGAACAGCAGCTATGCTAATGATGTCTCTATTTGTTTCTCTGTTTTGGGAACTAGGATTTACACAAGCTCCAGTCTGGATCCAGAACACCTGAGAAGAGATGATGCTGACCCTCAGAGGACCCCAGAAGATGCTAACCCTGAATCAACAACAGAACTAACAAATATTGCTACAAGTGAGACTGCATCATATAATAATTGCTGTTAATAATGTTCATCGTCTGGATGACTACGTCTTGTATTACATTTTCTTAAAAATCCTGTCATATGCAGATAAACTGACAGTCACCACTCATAAACTACTACTAAATATTGTAGAAACTTAGTTTTCTGTAAAGTTGCTTTGTAATGATTTGTATCGTAAAAAGCGCCATACAAATAAACTTGAATTGAATCTAATTGAACATCACTGGCTGGTAGAAAGACAAAACTAGATTTGGCTACATAATGGATTTCACCTAAAAATGTTTGATCGATGCTAAGTCCTTTTCCGGGGCAAAGTTTCATAGCTTGAAGTAAAAGCGCAGTGTGAAAAGGTTTTTAAGATGATGGTGTTGAGCTGAACAATTCATGCTACAACAAACATTTCATTTACAGTAAAAATATTGATAGCATCCTTTCATGTTTTTTCATACTTGGTTTATAATTTATGTCATATTGTGACTAAAACTATAATAACTTTACTTTTCTGATCACATTTAACTTTAGTTTCACAGAAAAAAATACACAGTCCTCATGGTGTGTGGGTGTGTGTGTGTGTGGGGGGGTTGTTTCCCCCCACTCTATCATTGTATACACTCAACATATGAGCTCCTCAACTTGGAGCATTGGATTATTAACTGTAGTTATGATTTCATGTTACATGATGTAAAAATTGCTTCTGCAGGTCTGGAAACTTTACCTGGAGTTATTTTTGGGTAACTGGTTGTGGCTGCTTTTTCTGAAGAGTTTTTCCCTCCGTACTGGAGTTTTCTGTTGTCTTATTAGGCTGTGTCGTAACAGTGAAATTGCGTATAGAGGGATCTGTAACCAAACATACAAAACATTGGGTTTTTATTGCAGAGCCAGGCAAATAAAGGCGACAGTTGTAACACATTTGCTCAGAGACCATGAAGAATATGTTTATCTCAATATCTCAAAACACAGGGCTGTCTACTGTAAATTATACAGTTAGCAACCTGTCTATTGTAATTTATCAAATGCAGGTTTGATTGTTTTTATCTTCCTGTGTAAATTTATGAACCTAATTAGTCTGTTTCACACTTTGAACTGAACAAAAAGTCATACAATGTGAATTAAAGCAAGTCATATCACTTTTAATTACAGATGTACTTACCACATGTATGCAAATATATAATAGAAAGCAAGAGAACTTTGACCTCCATGAGCACTGATCAAATCGAACTAAGACTTTAAATTTGTCAAACGACAGAATCAGATGGACAAACACCTGTGCTGCTTCACTTCTGTGTGGTTATGCCAGGGTGTGATACAGGACATTTTAAACTATTCAGTGAAAGGAGGTGCTTCAGAAAACCCTCAGGGGGTCAATGACATTATTGACGTAATGTCATTATTGTTTTTACTAGTAGATCTTAGAGCAAAAAATAAGTCACTTTGACAAGTCACAAATTAAATAATACAAAATGCATGCAGAAGGATAATAGAAACCAAGATTTTGACCCCCATGAGGACCAATCAGGGCCATTTCCTAACTGTACAATCTCTGCACAAACAGTGCTCATTCTCTTCTGTGAGGAGATGCTCAGATTTATATGGGCCATTCCTGGGATTCAGTAATATTTAAGTTCCCCAGAGTTTTTAAAATGGTGGTTCACCAAATTGAATTACATAGGTAAATATTGTAAAATGATGTTATCCCTCCTTGGACTGTCAATTAACTAATTTGTGTCTGGGTTTACATCTTTCATTTTACTTAATCTTTATTGGTTTGTGTTACAGCAATGTTGCATCTGTATTCCTACAATAGCAATACAGTTTGTAACACAGATGTTGTCTTACTACATGGCAACATGTTACCATCACACTAAATTATATTAGACTTTGATGAAGCAGCAGAAACACAAGATGTTAGAATGGCTTTATTATAATATGCAGATTTAGTGAAAGTGAAGTGACATTCAGCCAAGTATGGTGACCCATACTCAGAATTTGTGCTCTGCATTTAACCCATCCAAAGTGCACACACACAGAGCAGTGAACACACACACACACACACACACACACACACACACTGTGAGCACACACCCGGAGCAGTGTTCATCATTTATGCTGCGGCGCCCGGGGAGCAGTTGGGGGTTTGATGCCTTGCTCAAGGGCACCTAAGTCGTGGTATTGAAGGTGGAGAGAGAACTGTACATGCACCCCCCCACCCACAATTCCGTCCGGCCCGAGACTAGAACTCACAACCCTTCGATTGGGAGTCCAACCCTCTAACCATTAGGCCACGACTTTCCCGTAAATACATAGTTATATTTACTTCTAAATATAACTATGTATTTTTATAGACTTGACTGATTCTTTTTTTTTTTTTTTTTTTTATTGTCAGCTCCTGAAATGGGTCGCTCTGACATCAACTGATTGGTTGAAAAATGAGATGAACATATTCAAAGACATGAATTTATTGCTTGGACAGAGCAAGAACACCCAATCTGACTTTGCTGCAGTCTGGAATTGTTTTGGTAACTAGGATTTACACAAGCTCCAGTCTGGATCCAGAACATCTGAGAAGAGATGATGCTGACCCTCAGAGGACCCCAGATGATGCTAACCCTGAATCAACAACAGAACTAACAAATATTGCTACAAGTGTGACTGCATCATATAATAATTGCTGTTTATAATGTTCATCGTCTGGCTGATCACGTCTTGTATTAAGTTTTCTGAAAAATCCTGTCATATGCAGATAAACTGACAGTCACCACTCATAAACTACTACTAAATATTGTAGAAACTTAGTTTTCTGTAAAGTTGCTTTGTAATGATTTGTATCGTAAAAAGCGCTATACAAATAAACTTGAATTGAAATTAATTGAATCGAATTGAACATCACTGGCTGGTAGAAAGACAAAACTAGATTAGACTACATAATGGATTTCACCTAAAAAATGTTTGACGCAGTGTTAACAGCAGAATCGATGCTGAGTCGTTCTTCGGGGCAAAGTTTCTTAGCTCGAAGTAAAAGCGCAGTGTGAAAAGGTTTTTAAGATGATGGTGTTGAGCTAAACAATTCATGCTTCAACAAACATTTCATTTACAGTAAAACTACTGATAGCATCCTTTCATGTTTTATTTCATACTTGGTTTATAATTTATGTCACATTGTGACTAAAACTATAATAACTTTTCTGATCACATTTAACTTTAGTTTCACAGAAAAAAATACACAGTCCTAATGGTGTGTGCGTGTGTGTGTGTGGGGGGGGGTGTTTCCCCCCACTCTATCATTGTATACACTCAACATATGAGCTCCTCAACTTGGAATATTGGATTATGAACTGTAGTTATGATTTCATGTCACATGATGTTACAGATTGCTTCTGGAGGTCTGGAAACTTTACCTGGAGTTATTTTTGGGTAACTGGTTGTGGCTGCTTTTTCTGAAGAGTTTTTCCCTCCCGTACTGGAGTTTTCTGTTGTCTTATTAGGCTGTGTCGTAACAGTGAAATTGCGTATAGAGGCATCTGTAACCAAACATACAAAACATTGGGTTTTTATTGCATTGCCAGGCAAATAAAGGTGACTGTTGTAACACATTTGTTCAGAGGCCATGAAGAATATGTTTATCTCAATATCTCAAAACACAGGGCTGTCTACTGTAAATTGTACAGTTAGCAACCTGTCTATTGTAATTTATCAAATACAGGTTTGATTGTTTTTATCTTCCTGTGTGAATTTAAAAACTTAATTAGTCTGTATCACACTTTAAAATGAACAAAAAGTCATACAATGTGATTTAAAGCAAATGAACAAGCCATGAAAGTCATATCACTTTTAATTACAGATGTACTTACCACATGTATGCAAATATATAATAGAAAGCAAGAGAACTTTGACCTCCATGAGCACTGATCAAATCGAACTAAGACTTTAAATTTGTCAAACGTCAGATTCAGATGGACAAACATCTGTGTTGCTTCTCGAGTTTCGGTTCCTTGCCGCTGTCGCCTCTGGCTTGCTTAGTTGGGGTCACTTCATCTACAGCGATATCGTTGACTTGATTGCAAATTAATGCACAGACACTATTTAAACTGAACTGAGTTGACATAACTGAATTCAGTGATGAACTGCCTTTAACTGTCATTTTGCATTATTGACACACTGTTTTCCTAATTAATGATGTTCAGTTGCTTTGACACAATCCTTTTTGTTTAGAGCGCTACATAAATAAAGGTGACTTGACTTGACTTGAACTAAAATGCATGTGTAGATTCCATCGAGTGATAAAATCTACCCTTTTCAACGTAAGGCTGTTGAACTGAATTTCTGGAGCAAACTATTTGCTAAAATAAGCATAACATTAACTGCAACACTGAAATACAAGCGTGTGGTTCTGTCCATCAAGTTGCAGGTTTTCCTACAACAAACACTGTTTTCTTTCAGAAACATGGCTTCCAAACTCTGGAATAGCATTCCTGATAATGTTCGGGGTTCAGACACACTCTCTCTGTTTAAATCTAGTTTAAAAACGCATCTCTTTCGCCAAGCATTTGAATAATGCATCTCTTAATTTGTGACTGCAGTTGTATCTGATCAAATGCACATTATTATTCTTTAGCTTGGGTTAAACTAATTAATTTTACTGAACAGCAGCTATGCTAATGATGTCTCTATTTGTTTCTCTGTTTTGGTAACTAGGATTTACACAAGCTCCAGTCTGGATCCAGAACATCTGAGAAGAGATGATGCTGACCCTCAGAGGACCCCAGATGATGCTAACCCTGAATCAACAACAGAACTAACCAATTTTGCTACAAGTGAGACTGCATCATATAATAATTGCTGTTAATAATGTTCATCGTCTTGCTGACCACGTCTTGTATTAAATTTTCTTAAAAATCCTGTCATATGCAGATAAACTGACAGTCACCACTCATAAACTACTACTAAATATTGTAGAAACTTAGTTTTCTGTAAAGTTGCTTTGTAATGATTTGTATCGTAAAAAGCGCTATAGAAATAAACTTGAATTGAATCGAATTGAACATCACTGGCTGGTAGAAAGACAAAACTAGATTTGGCTACATAATGGATTTCACCTAAAAATGTTTGACGCAGTGTTAACAGCAGAATCGATGCTGAGTCGTTCTTCGGGGCAAAGTTTCATAGCTCGAAGTAAAAGCGCAGTGAGAAAAGGTTTTTAAGATGATGGCGTTGAGCCTAAACAATTCATGCAACAACAAACATTTCATTTACAGTAAATTTATTGATAGCATCCTTTCATGTTTTATTTCATACTTGGTTTATAATTTATGTCACATTGTGACTAAAACTATAATAACTTTTCTGATCACATTTAACTTTAGTTTCACAGAAAAAAATAAACAGTCCTCATGGTGTGTGTGTGTGTATGTGTGTGTGTGTGGGGTGGGGGGGGTGTGTTTCCCCCCACTCCGTCATTTTATACACTCAACATATGAGCTCCTCAACTTGGAATATTGGATTATGTACTGTAGCTATGATTTCATGTTACATGATGTTAAAAATTACTTCTGGAGGTCTGGAAACTTTACCTGGAGTTATTTTTGGGTAACTGGTTGTGGCTGCTTTTTCTGAAGAGTTTTTCCATCCCGTACTGGAGTTTTCTGTTGTCTTATTAGGCTGTGTCGTAACAGTGAAATTGCGTATAGAGGGATCTGTAACCAAACATACATAAAATTGGGTTTTTATTGCATTGGCAGGCAAATAAAGGTGACTGTTGTAACACATAACACATACTATACGTTGTCGGTGGGGGCGACATTGCAAGTATTGTACATTAATTTACGTATATTGTGTTTACAGAAGAAGAAGGTTTGAATACAATGGCAATGATAACCTTTCTGATCACATTTAATTTTAAGTTTCACAGAGAAAAATACACAGTCCTCATGGTGTGTGTATGTGTGTGTGTGGGGGTGGGGGGGGTGGGGGGGTGTGTTTCCCCCCCACTCTGTCATTTTATACACTCAACATATGAGCTCCTCAACTTGGAATATTGGATTATGAACTTGTAGTTATGATTTCATGTTACATGATGTTAAAATTGCTTCTGCAGGTCTGGAAACTTTACCTGGAGTTATTTTTGGGTAACTGGTTGTGGCTGCTTTTTCTGAAGAGTTTTTCCATCCCGTACTGGAGTTTTCTGTTGTCTTATTAGGCTGTGTCGTAACAGTGAAATTGCGTATAGAGGCATCTGTAACCAAACATACAAAACATTGGGTTTTTATTTCATTGCCAGGCAAATAAAGGTGACTGTTGTAAGACATTTGTTCAGAGACCATGAGAAATATGTTTATCTCAATATATCAAAACACATGGCCGTCTACTGTAAATTATACAGTTAGCAACCTGTCTATTGTGATTTATCAAATACAGGTTTGATTGTTTTTATCTTCCTGTGTAAATTTAAAAACTTAATTAGTCTGTATCACACTTTAAAATGAACAAAAAGTCATACAATGTGATTTAAAGCAAATTAACAAGCCATGGAAGTCATATCACTTTTAATTACAGATGTACTTACCACATGTATGCAAATATATAATAGAAAGCAAGAGAACTTTGACCTCCATGAGCACTGATCAAATCGAACTAAGACTTTAAATTTGTCAAACGTCAGATTCAGATGGACAAACATCTGTGCTGCTTCTCGAGTTTTGGTTCCTTGCCGCTGTCGCCTCTGGCTTGCTTAGTTGGGGTCACTTCATCTACAGCGATATCGTTGACTTGATTGCAAATTAATGCACAGACACTATTTAATCTGAACGGAGATGAAATCACTGAATTCAATGATGGAACTGCCTTTTAACTGTCATTTTGCATTATTGACACACTGTTTTCCTAATTAATGATGTTCAGTTGCTTTCACACAATCCTTTTTGTTTAAAGCCCTATATAAATAAAGGTGACTTGACTTGACTTGACCTAAAATGCATGTGTAGATTCCATCGAGTGATAAAATCTACCCTTTTCAACGTAAGGCTGTTGAACTGAATTTCTGGAGCAAACTATTTGCTAAAATAACCATAACATTAACAGCAACGTTGAAATACAAGCGTGTGGTTCTGTCCATCAAGTTGCATGTGTTCCTATAACAAACACTGTTTTCTTTCAGAAACATGGCTTCCAAACTCTGGAATAGCATTCCTGATAATGTTCGGGGTTCAGACACACTCTCTCTGTTTTAAATCTAGATTAAAAACACATCTCTTTTGCCAATCAATTGAATAATGCATCTCTTAATTTGTGACTGCAGTTGTATCTGATCAAATACGCATTCTTATTCTTTAGCTTGGGTTAAACTAATTAATTTTACTTTGTTGGAACAGCAGCTATGCTAATGATGTCTCTATTTGTTTCTCTGTTTTGGTAACTAGGATTTACACAAGCTCCAGTCTGGATCCAGAACATCTGAGAAGAGATGATGCTGACCCTCAGAGGACCCCAGATGATGCTAACCCTGAATCAACAACAGAACTAACAAATATTGCTACAAGTGTGACTGCATCATATAATAATTGCTGTTAATAATGTTCATCGTCTGGCTGACTACGTCTTGTATTACATTTTCTTAAAAATCCTGTCATATGCAGATAAACTGACAGTCACCACTCATAAGCTACTACTAAATATTGTAGAAACGTAGTTTTCCTGTAAAGTTGCTTTGTAATGATTTGTATCGTAAAAATCGCTATACAAATAAACTCGAATTGAATTGAATTGAACATCACTGGCTGGCAGAAAGACAAAACTAGATTAGACTACATAATGGATTTCACCTAAAAATGTTTGACGCAGTGTTAACAGCAGAATCGATGCTAAGTCGTTCTTCGGGGCAAAGTTTCATAGCTCGAAGTAAAAGCGCAGTGTGAAAAGGTTTTTTAAGATGATGGTGTTGAGCTAAACAATTCATGCTACAACAACATTTCATTTACAGTAAAACTACTGATAGCATCCTTTCATGTTTTATTTCATACTTGGTTTATAATTTGTGTCACATTGTGACTAAAACTATAATAACTTTTCTGATCACATTTAACTTTAGTTTCACAGAAAAAAATAAACAGTCCTCATGGTGTGTGTGTGTGCGTGTGTGTGTGTGTGTGTGTGGGGGTGTTTCCCCCCACTCTATCATTGTATACACTCAACATATGAGCTCCTCAACTTGGAATATTGGATTATGTACTGTAGTTATGATTTCATGTTACATGATGTTAAAAATTGCTTCTGGAGGTCTGGAAACTTTACCTGGAGTTATTTTTGGGTAACTGGTTGTGGCTGCTTTTTCTGAAGAGTTTTTCCCTCCCGTACTGGAGTTTTCTGTTGTCTTATTAGGCTGTGTCGTAACAGTGAAATTGCGTATAGAGGCATCTGTAACCAAACATACATAAAATTGGGTTTTTATTGCATTGGCAGGCAAATAAAGGTGACTGTTGTAACACATAACACATACTATGCGTTGTCGGTGGGGGCGACAATGCAAGTATTGTACATTAATTTAAGTATATGTGTTTACAGAAGAAGAAGGTTTGAATACAATGGCTATGATAACCTTTCTGATCACATTTAATTTTAGTTTCACAGAGAAAAATACACAGTCCTCATGGTGTGTGTGGGTGTGTGTGTGTGTGTGTGGGGGGGGGGGTGTTTCCCCCCACTCCATCATTTTATACACTCAACATATGAGCTCCTCAACTTGGAATATTGGATTATGTACTGTAGCTATGATTTCATGTTACATGATGTTAAAAATTGCTTCTGGAGGTCTGGAAACTTTACCTGGAGTTATTTTTGGGTAACTGGTTGTGGCTGAGTTTTTCCCTCCCGTACTGGAGTTTTCTGTTGTCTTATTAGGCTGTGTCGTAACAGTGAAATTGCGTATAGAGGCACCTGTAACCAAACATACATAAAATTGGGTTTTTATTGCAGAGCCAGGCAAATAAAGGTGACTGTTGTAACACATTTGCTCAGAGGCCATGAAGAATATGTTTATCTTAATATCTCAAAACACAGGGCCGTCTACTGTAAATTATACAGTTAGCAACCTGTCTATCGTAATTTAACAAGAGATGATGCTGACCCTCAGAGGACCCCAGATGATGCTAACCCTGAATCAACAACAGAACTAACAAATATTGCTACAAGTGAGACTGCATCATATAATAATTACTGTTAATAATGTGCATCGTCTGGCTGACTACGTCTTGTATTAAATTTTCTTAAAAATCCTGTCATATGCAGATAAACTGACAGTCACCACTCATAAACTACTACTAAATATTGTAGAAACGTAGTTTTCTGTAAAGTTGCTTTGTAATGATTTGTATCGTAAAAAGCGCTATACAAATAAACTTGAATTGAATTGAATTGAACATCACTGGCTGGTAGAAAGACAAAACTAGATTAGGCTACATAATGGATTTCACCTAAAAATGTTTGACGCAGTGTTAACAGCAGAATCGATGCTAAGTCGTTCTTCGGGGCAAAGTTTCATAGCTCGAAGTAAAAGCGCAGTGTGAAAAGGTTTTTAAGATGATGGCGTTGAGCTAAACAATTTATGCTACAACAAACATTTAATTTACAGTAAACATCACTGCATCCTTTCATGTTTTATTTCATACTTGGTTTATAATTTATGTCACATTGTGACTAAAACTATAATAACTTTTCTGATCACATTTAACTTTTATTATAGTTTTAGGGCCATTTCATAGTCAACGCATCTGTACGCATACGCATCCGCGAGGCTATGCATCGTCACGCTTCAGCCGCCATTATGCGTCGGTGCGTAGCCAAATGTGTAGTCCTAGTTTTTGATACGCGACACGCCGATGCACGCAATACTATGCGTTGTCAGTGGGGGCGACATTGCAAGTATTGTACATTAATTCAAGTATATTGTGTTTACAGAAGAAGAAGGTTTGAATACAATGGCGGGCAAAGAGGAAAAATTATGCAAACTTATACGTATTCATCCACATTTATCTCTGAGTTGCCTTTGTTGCCACCGATGTAAAATCAGCAACAGAATACACTCCTCTTCAGTTGCCATTGTGATCTGAATATCACGCGACTCGACTCTACTAATATCACCCGACTCTACTACCCCCTGTTGCGTGAGCGGTGTATTGCATACATGCATCGCCCGTGACGCTTGCGTCCACTGTTTAGACTATGAAAGGGAGCGCGTCGCTCATGTTGCTTGCTGGCGTTTCTCGCGTTGACTATGAAACGGCCCTTAGTCACGTGACATAAATTATAAACCAAGTATAAAATAAAACATGAAAGGATGCTATCAGTAGTTTTACTGTAAATGAAATGTTTGTTGTAGCATCAATTATTTAGCTCAACACCATCATCTTAAAAACCTTTTCACACTTCGCTTTTACTTCGAGCTATGAAACTTTGCCCCGGAGAAGGACTTAGCATCGATTCTGCAGTTAACACTGCGTCAATTTTTTTTTAGGTGAAATCCATTATGTAGTCAAATCTAGTTTTGTCTTTCTACCAGCCAGTGATGTTCAATTCGATTCACTTCAATTCAATTCATTTCAGTTCAAGTTTATTTGTATAGCGCTTTTTACGATACAAATCATTACAAAACAACTTTACAGAAAACTACGTTTTGCAATATTTATTAGTAGCTTATAAGTGGTGACTGTCAGTTTATCTGCATATGACAGGATTTAAATTTTTTTTTTTTATACAAGACGTAGTCATCCAGACGATGAACATTATTAACAGCAATTATTATATGATGCAGTCACACTTGTAGCAATATTTGTTAGTTCTGTTGTTGATTCAGGGTTAGCATCATCTGGGGTCCTCTGAGGGTCAGCATCATCTCTTCTCAGATGTTCTGGATCCAGACTGGAGCTTGTGTAAATCCTAGTTACCAAAACAGAGAAACAAATAGAGACATCATTAGCATAGCTGCTGTTCCAACAAAGTAAAATTAATTAGTTTAACCCAAGCTAAATAAGAATAAGAATGTGCATTTGATCAGATACAACTGCAGTCACAAATTATGATATTAATTATTCAATTGATTGGCGAAAAAGATGCGTTTTTAATCTAGATTTAAACAGAGAGAGTGTGTCTGAACCCCAAATATTATCAGGAACGCTATTCCAGAGTTTGGGAGCCATGTTTCTGAAAGAAAACAGTGGTTGTTATTGAGAGTGATGAGTCACGTGCCGATTTGGGTTGATTTGGGAGGGGTCTGAGCCAATCGGCCATCATGGCAGGATACGCTATCTGTTGCCAGGGGCAATGCCTTCAGAACTTCACAAAGGCGCGACTAAACATTTCAGAGCGCTTTCATTTTTGCGCATTTATTTTGTCGGCGGAACAGATCGAGACAGATCTACGAATACGAGAAAGAAAAGGAAGAAAGTAAAGCAATGCAAAAACATAAGGCAAAAGAAAAGGGACCTTACAGGAACAAGCTCACACCAAGCGCAAAACAGCGGTGTTTGGAAAAGCTCTCAGGCAGCTCCCTGCAGCGGCACAGAGACCTGAACAATTTACCTCTGTGCACACATATGGACATTGGGAATTATATTGTTTACGATGTAAGTCACCTTGCAATCACGCTGATAATGGCTTTAATCAAACAAGGACATTTACATATTGCAATCACACATTTAACTACCCTAGCTAACCCAGAACTGGTTTGTCCACTTTGCAGCCCCCAACACAAAAACCTGGTACAGTATGTGTCATTGGGTTAAAATCAAATTATAACTAAACATACACAGCTTTAGCCTACATCAAAACATGTTGGAAACGTTTGTATACATTGAACATCTCGTTACAATCTAGTGTTTACGAAACAGTTGCAGTTAATTACTTTGTCATTTTGGTCAAGAAGTGCAGTCTAAGTGCAAGGTAATTACAATACACTAAAATGCATGTGAATAAACTTGCTTTGGCAAGTACAACACTGTTTTCATCACCTGCTGTAGATGGACCCAGCCACAGAAAAAAACACAGTCCTAATGGTGTGTGCGTGTGTGTGTGTGTGTGTGTGTGGGGGGGGGGGGTGTTTCCCCCCACTCCATCATTTTATACACTCAACATATGAGCTCCTCAACTTGGAATATTGGATTATGTACTGTAGCTATGATTTCATGTTACATGATGTTAAAAATTGCTTCTGGAAGTCTGGAAACTTTACCTGGAGTTATTTTTGGGTAACTGGTTGTGGCTGCTTTTTCTGAAGAGTTTTTCCATCCCGTACTGGAGTTTTCTGTTGTCTTATTAGGCTGTGTCGTAACAGTGAAATTGCGTATAGAGGCATCTGTAACCAAACATACATAAAATTGGGTTTTTATTGCAGAGCCAGGCAAATAAAGGTGACTGTTGTAACTCATTTGCTCAGAGGCCATGAAGAATATGTTTATCTTAATATCTCAAAACACAGGGCTGTCTACTGTAAATTGTACAGTTATCAACCTGTCTATCGTAATTTATCAAATACAGGTTTGATTGTTTTTATCTTACTGTGTAAATTTAAAAACTTAATTAGTCTGTATCACATTTTAAAATGAACAAAAAGTCATACAATGTGATTTAAAGCAAATTAACAAGCCATGAAAATCATATCACTTTTAATTACAGATGTACGTACCACATGTATGCACATATATAATAGAAAGCAAGAGAACTTTGACCTCCATGAGCACTGATCAAATCGAACTAAGACTTTAAATTTGTCAAACGTCAGATTCAGATGAACAAACATCTGTGTTGCTTCTCGAGTTTTGGTTCCTTGCCGCTGTCGCCTCTGGCTTGCTTAGTTGGGGTCACTTCCTCTACAGCGATATCGTTGACTTGATTGCAAATTAATGCACAGACACTATTTAAACTGAACTGAGTTGACGTCACTGAATTCAATGATGAACTGCCTTTAACTGTCATTTTGCATTATTGACACACTGTTTTCCTAATTAATGATGTTCAGTTGCTTTGACACAATCCTTTTTGTTTAAAGCGCTACATAAATAAAGGTGACTTGACTTGACTTGAACTAAAATGCATGTGTAGATTCCGTCGAGTGATAAAATCTACCCTTTTCAACGCAAGGCTGTTGAACTGAATTTCTGGAGCAAACTATTTGCTAAAATAAGCATAACATTAACTGCAACACTGAAATACAAGCCTGCGGTTCTGTCCATCAAGTTGCAGGTTTTCCTATAACAAACACTGTTTTCTTTCAGAAACATGGCTCCCAAACTCTGGAATAGCATTCCTGATAATGTTCGGGGTTCGGACACACTCTCTCTGTTTAAATCTAGATTAAAAACGCATCTCTTTCACCAATCATTTGAATAATGCATCTCTTAATTTGTGACTGCAGTTGTATCTGATCAAATACGCATTCTTATTCTTTAGCTTGGGTTAAACTAATTAATTTTACTTTGTTGGAACAGCAGCTATGCTAATGATGTCTCTATTTGTTTCTCTGTTTTGGTAACTAGGATTTACACAAGCTCCAGTCTGGATCCAGAACATCTGAGAAGAGATGATGCTGACCCTCAGAGGACCCCAGATGATGCTAACCCTGAATCAACAACAGAACTAACAAATATTGCTACAAGTGTGACTGCATCATATAATAATTACTGTTAATAATGTTCATCGTCTGGCTGACTACGTCTTGTATTACATTTTCTTAAAAATCCTGTCAGACGCACACAAACTGACAGTCACCACTCATAAACTACTACTAAATATTGTAGAAACTTAGTTTTCTGTAAAGTTGCTTTGTAATGATTTGTATCCTAAAAATCGCTATACAAATAAACTTGAATTGAATCGAATTGAACATCACTGGCTGGTAGAAAGACAAAACTAGATTAGGCTACATAATGGATTTCACCTAAAAATGTTTTACACAGTGTTAACAGCAGAATCGATGGTAAGTCGTTCTTCGGGGCAAAGTTTCATAGCTCGAAGTAAAAGCGCAGTGTGAAAAGGTTTTTAAGATGATGGTGTTGAGCTAAACAATTCATGCTACAACAAACATTTCATTTACAGTAAAAATATTGATAGCATCCTTTCATGTTTTATTTCATACTTGGTTTATAATTTATGTCACATTGTGACTAAAACTATAATAACTTTTCTGATCACATTTAACTTTAGTTTCACAGAAAAAATACACAGTCCTCATGGTGTGTGTGCGTGTGTGTGTGTGTGTGTGTGTGGGGGGGGTGGGTGTTTCCCCCACTCCGTCATTTTATACACTCAACATATGAGCTCCTCAACTTGGAATATTGGATTATGTACTGTAGCTATGATTTCATGTTACATGATGTTAAAAATTACTTCTGGAGGTCTGGAAACTTTACCTGGAGTTGTTTTTGGGTAACTGGTTGTGGCTGAGTTTTTCCCTCCCGTACTGGAGTTTTCTGTTGTCTTATTAGGCTGTGTCGTAACAGTGAAATTGCGTATAGAGGCATCTGTAACCAAACATACAAAACATTGGGTTTTTATTGCATTGCCAGGCAAATAAAGGTGACTGTTGTAACACATTTGTTCAGAAGCCATGAAGAATATGTTTATCTTAATATTTCAAAACACAGGGCTGTCTACTGTAAATTATACAGTTAGCAACCTGTCTATCGTAATTTAACAAATGCAGGTTTGATTGTTTTTATCTTCCTGTGTAAATTTATGATTTTAATTAGTCTGTTTAACACTTTAAAATGAACAAAAAGTCATACAATGTGAATTAAAGCAAATGAACAAGCCATGAAAGTCATATCACTTTTAATTACAGATGTACTTACCACATGTATGCACATATATAATAGAAAGCAAGAGAACTTTGACCTCCATGAGCACTGATCAAATCGAACTAAGACATTAAATTTGTCAAACGTCAGAATCAGATGGACAAACACCTGTGCTGCTTCTCTTCTGTGTGGTTATGCCAGGGTGTGATACAGGACATTTTAAACTATTCAGTGAAAGGAGGTGCTTCAGAAAACCCTCAGGGGGTCAATGACATTATTGACGTAATGTCAATATTGTTTTTACTAGTAGATCTCAGAGCAAAAAATAAGTCACTTTGACAAGTCACAAATTAAATTATTCAAAAGGCATGCAGAAGGATAATGGAAACCAAGATTTTGACCCCCATGAGGACCAATCAGGGTCCATTTCCTAACTGGACCACCCCTTGGACCCCCAATTAAATAATTTGAGTCTGGGTTTACATGGGAGCAAAAACACCCAGTCTGACTTTGCTGCAGTCTGGAATTGAACTGGAAGAGAACTGGCCCCCCAACTGAGCCTGGTTTCTCCCAAGGTTTTTCTTCCATTCTGTCACACATCGAGTTTCGGTTCCTAGCCACTGTCGCCTCTGGCTTGCTTAGTTGGGGTCACTTCATCTACAGCGATATCATTGACTTGATTGCAAATTAATGCACAGACACTATTTAATCTGAACGGAGATGAAATCACTGAATTCAATGATGAACTGCCTTTAACTGTCATTTTGCATTATTGACACACTGTTTTCCTAATTAATGATGTTCAGTTGCTTTGACACAATCCTTTTTGTTTAGAGCGCTACATAAATAAAGGTGACTTGACTTGACTTGAACTAAAATGCATGTGTAGATTCCGTTGAGTGATAAAATCTACCCTTTTCAACGTAAGGCTGTTGAACTGAATTTCTGGAGCAAACTATTTGCTAAAATAAGCATAACATTAACAGTAACGCTGAAATACAAGCGTGCGGTTCTGTCCATCAAGTTGCATGTGTTCCTATAACAAACACTGTTTTCTTTCAGAAACATGGCTTCCAAACTCTGGAATAGCATTCCTGATAATGTTCGGGGTTCAGACACACTCTCTCTGTTTAAATCTAGATTAAAAACGCATCTCTTTCACCAATCATTTGAATAATGCATCTCTTAATTTGTGACTGCAGTTGTATCTGATCAAATACGCATTCTTATTCTTTAGCTTGGGTTAAACTAATTAATTTTACTTTGTTGGAACAGCAGCTATGCTAATGATGTTTCTATCTGTTTCTCTGTTTTGGTAACTAGGATTTACACAAGCTCCAGTCTGGATCCAGAACATCTGAGAAGAGATGATGCTGACCCTCAGAGGACCCCAGAAGATGCTAACCCTGAATCAACAACAGAACTAACAAATATTGCTACAAGTGTGACTGCATTATATAATAATTGCTGTTAATAATGTTCATCGTCTGGCTGACCACGTCTTGTATTAATTTTCCTGAAAAATCATGTCATACGCACACAAACTGACAGTCACCACTAATAAGCTACTACTAAATATTGTAGGAATGTAATTTTCTGTAAAGTTGCTTTGTAATGATTTGTATCGTAAAAAGCGCTATACAAATAAACGTTCCACGGGGGAATACGGGACTGTACTGGAGGTCTCCGCCTCGTACTGCTGAGGAAATGTGTAACTAAGGGGTGTCTTGGCCAGGTCTGTACCATAGCGTCCAGTCCCAGAGGACCTGGATGAACTAGAGAGAACCAAAGGGAACATTGAGATGTATCTTGAGTCACAAAAAGGTCTACTTGAGCCCTGCCAAAAACTCTCCATATCTGCTTCAGCACCTCGGGGTGAAGCCTCCATTCCCCGGGCCGAGGCAGGGTCTCGACAGTATGTCTGCTCCCATATTTAGTTTGCCAGGAATATATACTACTTAATGAGAGGAGCTTGCTCTGGGACCACACAAGGATCTAAGGACAAGAGGCGCGAACACAGACCTCCCTGGTGGCTGATGTAAGAGACCACCGATGTGTTGTCGGTGCGCACCAACACATGGTGAACCCCTTAGGTCTGGGAGGAAGTGCTTCAGTGCATGATAAACTGCTAGCATTTCTAGACAATTGATATGCCATGTCAGATGGCGACCGCTCAACAGACCACGGGCAGGGTGGCCACTCATGAGTGAGGGATGCATCCGTTGCTACACTGTTAAAAATCGCTGTAAAAAAACGGCCAAATTTCGACAGTAACATACTGTTTTTCATTAAAACAGTGCATTCTGGGTAATATTCATCGTTTTCGAGAAGGTAGCCTGCTGCTATATATCGTAAATTAACAACGTTCAAAGTCGACACTCAGCGGCTGTGTTTCAAATCACACCCTACACCCTCATTCACTATTCCACATGAGTTTACTAATATAGTCCACCTGACAGAGAGAATGAAAATTAATGAGTGAATTCAGACAATGATCAACAGCTGCTGTTAATGAGTAGAATCACTGAAGAAAAGAGAAACAAGACAAACACAAGAACTACAACTGACTTCAGCCACAGCCTTAGATGAAATCAACTGAAGATTTACCAACTTCACTCATTACTAACCAGACTGACTTTATTTCTATCAGATCAGAGATCAGAGATCGAAAGATCTTACTGAGAATTACAGAGATTTAGATGATAATGTTACAGTTTTGTTTGACGTTACCATTGTGGAGATCAGTGTTTGCTTTAGTTGGGCTCCTGACCCTTGACTTTTGCACTTTACATTTTGCTTCATTGCTGTATTTGTATCTTCATGATACATCTGTTACAGCAACATTAATTTTGATAGTCAAGTGATTATGGCTGTTTCTGTCAGGCATGATCTACTAGACTGACTTAAAGTGTTGCTATAGTAATCATATATTAATTTGGTGTTGAAAATTTTTTTTTTTGTTTCCTCAATTTTGTAAGATTGAAAAGTAATGACTAGGTTAATGACTAGTTTTAGTAAAAAAAAATATTTCGGGCAGCAGTCTCCACAACACTCAAAGAGAGAAATCAACAATCAGCATATGAATCTCAACAATGGTGACAATCAAAAGGTTCATGATGCAATGCATGCTGGGTACCAGCACAGGATAAAACTCATCCATGATTCCCAGCATGCATTGCGGCATGAATAAATTATGCCCCTGAATTGTTCACTTATTTTCTTGAATTCTTATGTGCTTATAATTTGGCATTTGTTTTAAGTTTTAGTAGCATGTGTTGTGATGTTCAGAACTGATCTGTTTATTTATTTTGTGGATTGTCACCATTGTTGTGATTCATACGCTGATTCTTGATATTTCTGTCTAAATTTCAGCAAAGGTTTTTTTTGTTTATTATGAGTGACATTTTCTTAACAGTCTTTCATAACTTATGGCTCAGCAGTGTTCCTTCTCATGCTGTAGTATCAATATTCAATAAGAGAATAGATATGGGATTAGATCAGAAATAATAGTATTTGTTCTTGTCAATCTATAAACAACAATATCAGATTTTTTCTCTTCTGTGTACTTTTGTTTTGCTATAACAGGTTCCAAAGGCGCATTGTTACAGCATGTAAAAAAAAAAAAACCTTAGTTGTTGAAAAGTCACGTTCAAGAGCCCAACTAAAGTAAACACTGATCTCCATCATGGTAGTGAAAAAAAAACACCTAAACCTATTTAACTCTCCATAAGTTCTTCTGTAGACATCTAACAGAAATAAAGTCAGTCTGGTTAGTAATGTGAATCTGGTGAAGCTGTTTTAGTAGTTGTTTAATCAGATCTTGAGAGATTTGATGTATTCTTTTATTCAGTTGATTTCATCTAAGGCTGTGGGTGAAGTCATTTGTAGTTCTTGTGTTTCTCTTTCCTTCAGTGATTCTGCAGGTGTTTATCACTAATGCTCAATCATCAATTAATCACATAATTATCTTATTAACTTCACTGATTCAGTGTTACTCAAGCACTCTGTAGTGTGCACACATTATAAGTGTTCATTTAAAACTGAGGATTTTCTTGTGGGATTTAAAGGGTTAAAGATTTAAGATAAAGAAAAAACAGCATGAAACATAATTTAACAGTAATAAACTGTAATTAATTTACAGGAAACAAACTGTAGAAAAACAGTTATTTACTGGCACCCCTGCTGCCAGTAAATAACTGTTTTTCTACTGTTTCTTGCCGTAAATTAATGGTTGCCAGCAAAAAAAAAAGTGTTTTTCTACAGTTTGTTGCCGTTAAGTCAAGGAAAAACAGTAATATACTGTAAAATGTAAACGTCAGATTTACCAAATGAAAAAAAAGTTCATTTAACTAAAATAATTGTGAACATCCATAGAAAAAAATTAGGCAAAGTCATACACTGATAATGAGAGTAAATACTGAACTTGACTGTATTAATGTGTGTTTGCACAAGAGAAATCGTTTAGTTTAATGTAGTTTTGTTGTTCACCATTGTGCTGGAGAGTAGAGCCGGTGCTTCAGTCAATGATGAGCAACAAATTCAGATTTTCTGCTGCTTTATATAAAGGCAGTAAATGTGGAGTCGCTGATACAGTGGTGATCTCTGTGTTAAGTACTCCAGCACATACATGTGCGGCGTAGATGACAATGAGCTGCAGTGATTTGAGTAAAAGTCATGTATTTAGTTACTTTATTACTGCACATTAAGTGTTTGCATCGTTATATTAAGAAATATTCCTTCTCAGTGGAATCAAATGAAATAAGTTCATAGTATTAACATCGTAGGAATGCTAGTTTTAAAAACTAGAACTGTTTGAAGCAGTGGGAGTGAAGTTAATTTCCATGGTAGAATTTACGGTAAAATACTGTTAAAAAATAAGAGTGGTAAATTAATGGTTGAAAGCTGTAAATTAACAGTACTTTACTGGAACCCCTGCTGCCAGTAAATTACTGTTATTTAACGGGACAATTTTTTACAGTGTAGTATTACACGGCGACAAAAAGCTCCCAGCACCAGTCCCTGATTCAAGAACCAAGGTTTCTTCCACATGTCTAAGGCACGGAGGCAGCGCTGCGTGAGCTTGATAGTGCGAAGTGGATTGCCTCTCGGGGAAAGTCCCTTGGTCTTGAGCCACCACTGTACAGGTCTCATGTACAGCAGGCCAAGAGGTATCACGTTGGACGCAGCTGCCATCAGACCCAACATTTTTTGAAATTGTTTGACAGTGAGTGACTGGCCTTCTTTGACTCTCTCGACTGAGATGTGGATCGACTCGATATGAGCAGGGGACAATCGTGCCTGCATCGCGGTCGAATACCATACTACGCCTACATAGGTGGTTCTCTGAACCGGAGAAAGTACACTCTTCTTGGCGTTCAGTCTCAAACCCAGCTCCCAAATATGTGTGAGAATGACATCTCGATGTCGAGCCGCAACCTGCTTTGACTGAGCTAAAATCAACCAATTGTCGATATAGTTGAGAATGCGGATGCCCTGCATGCGTCTACAGATTTTGTGAATGTGCGGGGTGAGAGTGCAAGGCTGTAGGGAAGTACTCGATATTGGTAGACTTCGCCCACGAAAGCGAACCTCAGAAACTTCCTGTGTTTTGGAAGTATGGATATGTGGAAGTATGCATCTTTGAGATCTATTGTGACAAACCAGTCCTCGGACCTGATCTGAGCTACACCATGCTTGATGGTGAGCATTTTGAACTTCAATCTCATAACTGAACGATTTAAGACCCTCAAGTCTACAAACAGACGTAACCCCCATCCTTATTTGGAACTATAAAATATCGGCTGTAGAACCCGAACTCCCTGTCTTGAGGAGGGACCACCTCGATGGCGTCCTTCTCTAATAGGGTTTCCACTTCCTGTTCCATAACCAGACCCTGCCTGGGGCAGACTATCATCGGAATGACCCCTTTGAATAACAGCGGTGACGAGCCGCACGAGTGGAAGATACTGAGTAGAGCTGAAGATCTTTGCCTGAACCCGACGGGGCTTAATTTCTATCATCTTACGCGGGCTCGGGCCGGGCTCGGGCTTGCGCTCCGGTTTGCGAGGTAAACTAGCGGTCATGTGATGTGTTTTGATTAGCGCTAGAAAGATGCGAAAATGAATGCTGAGCAGGTGTAACGGAGGCTTGCCTCTGGTGATTACGTTTTGGTTGCACCAGCAACTAAAGCAAAGTCTGAGGTGTGGAAAAGTTTTGACCATGCTTATAATGAGAATAATGAGTGAATAATGACGCACCATCAGTGAGCGCAGGAGCGCGCTGAAGACATGTACAGGGGATTCATTCATTTTCCTCCACAAAAACATGTAGACCTAGCCTAATCTCTGTGAGTAAAGGTTTTTCAAATGATAACTAAATATTCATTGAGTCTTAAATGCATAATGTTTACAGAGTATTTATGCTAATGTTGGCATTATTCTTTTATTAAATAAAGCAAATCCGGCGCAGCCTTTATCTTAATTTCGTTATTGCCAAATACCCATCTTAATTTAAAATTTATCTTAATTTAATTTTTTTTAAAGACTCGTTTTTATTGGTGCGTTGGTCTATTTATAGGTTAAATGAGCCTATATCTAGAATGCTGAGATGTTACGATGTGACACAGGACTTATTTTATTTCTTTATTCCAACTTCCAAGTGGTCTAGTCTACGTTAGTTATGAGTAAATGATGTTAAAACATGAATAAATTACTCATTGTTGGCAAAAGGCAAAAGAGCTGTGTGCGTGCGCACATTTGAATAATGTCGGGCTGTAAACGGGTTCTGGCTTTAAAAAAGCTGTCAATCAAAATGTACTTGTTGGGCTCGGGCCGAAACCTGTCGGGCTCGGGTCCTGTCAGGCCTAACTTTTAAGGCCCGATTACAGCTCTAATACTGAGAACGATGCTTGCTGGGGAGCGCTGCACCCGGGAACACTGGCAGGGTTGGCAGATCGGCCCCCAGAGGGCTCTGAGGGGAGATGGGCACCGTGGGCTTCTGGCGTCAGGGCTTCTTGGCCGAGGACTTCTTAGCTTCAATGACTGCCCTCAGATCTTGCTTGGGCTTAGAAGACCTCGGTCGAGAGCTGAGACTCTCGTTCCCAACGCAGAGGAGCATGAAAGGCGACGCTCTGTTTTTGGGCCTCATGGTACGAGGAGCTAGGGTGCGGCTGGGGCATCTCCCACCCAGATGCCCCTAGAGAGCGACGATGGAACTTATGGAATGCCGCCGCCTGTTTGCAGGCCTCCTGAAACCTGTCGACGACAGAATTGAATGCGTCGCTGAACAGGCCAGAAGGCTCAATCGGCGCATCCATGAGGCAGACCCTGTCCCGCTCTTTCATTTCAGACAGGGTCAACCATAAGTTCCTCTCTGCAGCCACCATCGCTGTCGTGGACCGCCCAATCGCTCGGGCGGTCTCCTTGGTGGCGGAGATCAGTGGTCCTTCTAAGTTCTGAGATATCATGGGACTTGATCTCCTCTACCTCGTCACCAAAGCCGATGTTGTTCTGAGCGGTTTGGAGGGAAATGCCGGGGGCCTTCAGAGACGATGCAGCACCGGGGGACAGATAGCTCGCGAGCATCTGTTCCACCCGGGGCATCGCTCTATAGCCATACTCTCCCATCCCCACCACATTGCCATAATAATCAGATGAGGGGATGTAGAGGTGGGCTGAAAATGGGCGTTTCCACCTGGCGATCTCTTCATGCAGGTAAGGAAAGATTGGAAGGCCCCCGCTAGGAGGTGGTTGACTCTTGCGCAGGAAGCGTTCATCAAGCTTGCTTCGCTGCGGTTCAGTTGTTTTCTCAACGGGCAAATCAATACTCAATTTGGCCACCACGCAAGTCACCACCTCCAAAAGCTCCTCATACTGTGGCGAGTGGGGTGGCGAATCCCTGTCGACAGACTCCACATCAACCTCCTCGGAGGAAGAGAGGCGGAGTGTTGATCCCTCTCCCTGGGTGGAAGGAACCGCAGAGCGTGCTTCCGACTCCAGAGATTGGGCGCCAGATCTGGCGGAAGAGGAAGGAGATAGGGACTCGCCCGTCTCCATTGCCTCCACCAAATCCACTTGCGAACCCCATGAGTGCAGCTGCCGTTCTGCCTCGGCAGAAGCGGGACCAGCACCGCGGGAATGCTGGCAAAGGCCACCTCCTCGAAGAGGGCCCTCCCAGAACAAAGCAGCTGCACCAAAATTCTCTCACAGTGCGGAATGTGGAGAGCCGACTCAGCGTGCTTCGCTCCCAGGCAGACCATATGTGTGTATCCCAGCTCGTTATATATCGTGGGCAGGGAGGAACACAAAACCTATAACGCGATCTGGATTCGCCTTCAATATGTTTAGATTTCGCCTTGCTCTTCGACATGACTTGGAGCTCTAACTGGACAGACAACAGTAAATAAGACTCACAAGACAAGTGAAATTCACACACAGAGCGCTTGCTGAAAGATGCGAAGCTAACGCCAGCTGTGCTGCACGTGCTTTTATAGCTTCCTGATCGCTTACGTCACCTGCATGTGATGTCACGCTCTTCCATTGGACTGATTACACACGATATTCAGAGTCGCACATGATAAGCACATTCCCCAAAGCGTTGTTTGACACAGCTCGAGTTCCTGAAGAGGAACTAGATTAGGCTACATAATGGATTTCACCTAAAAATGTTTGACCCGGTGTTAACAGCAGTATCGATGCTAAGTCCTTCTCCAGGGCAAAGTTTCATAACTTGAAGTAAAAGTGCAGTGTGAAAAGATTTTTAAGATGATTATGTTGAGCTAAATAATTCATGCTACATCAAACATTTCATTTACAGTAAAACTACTGATAGCATGCTTGATTTATAATTTGTCACATTGTCAATAAAACTACAATAACTTTTCTGATCACATTTAACTTTAGTTTCACAGAAAAAAATACACAGTCCTCATGGTGTGTGTGTGTGGGGGGGGGGGTGAACATCATTCCCCAGACTCTACCATTTTATACACTCAACATATGAGCTCCTTAACTTGGAATATTGGATTATGTACTGTAGTTATGATTTCATGTTACATGAGAATCATCAGGAGAATCACCAGATTCTCCTGTCCACCCTCAGAAAGATGGGCATCTCTGGAAGTGCTCTCCTGTGGGTTAAGTCCTACCTCTCTGACAGATCCTTCAGTGTGTCTTGGAGGGGTGATGTTTCAAAGTCACACCACCTTGCTGCTGGGGTTCCTCAAGGCTCAGTACTTGGACCACTTCTCTTCTCCATCTACATGACATCTTTAGGATCTGTCATTCAGAAGCATGGCTTTTCTTATCATTGCTACGCTGATGACACCCAACTCTACTTCTCATTCCAGCCAGATGACCCGACGGTAGCTGCTCGCATTTCAGCCTGTCTGAGTGACATTTCTAGCTGGATGAATGACCATCACCTTCAGCTTAACCTTACAAAGACTGAACTCCTGGTGATTCCAGCTAACCCATTGCTTCATCACAACTTCTCTATACATCTGGGCTCGTCAACCATAACTCCTTCGAGGACAGCCAGAAACCTAGGAGTTGTGATGGATCATCAGTTAAGCTTCACTGACCACATTGCTACAACGACCCGGTCCTGCAGGTTTGCCTTATACAACATTAGGAAGATTAGACCCTTCCTGTCAGAGCAAGCAACCCAACTTCTTGTCCAAGCTCTTGTTCTCTCCAGACTGGACTATTGTAATGCTTTCCTGATGGGCCTTCCTGCATGTACTGTCAAGCCTCTGCAAATGATCCAGAATGCAGCAGCGAGGGTTGTCTTCAATGAGCCAAAAAAAGCTCATGTTACTCCTCTCCTCATCAGGTTACACTGGATCCAGTAGCTGCTCGCATCAAATTCAAGGTACTGATGCTTGCCTACAAGACGACCACTGGCACGGCACCGACTTATCTAAACTCACTGGTTAAATCTTATGTGCCCTCCAGAAGTTTGCGCTCTGCAAGTGAACGTTGCCTTGTGGTGCCATCCCAAAGAAGTTCAAAATCACTCTCACGGACCTTTTCCTGGACTGTGCCCAGCTGGTGGAATGACCTCCCAATCTCAATTCGTACAGCTGAGTCTTTACTCATTTTCAAGAAACATCTAAATACTCATCTTTTTCGCCTGCACTTAACCAACTAACACCAGCACTTTTCCTTTTCTTGTCTTTTTCATTTAACTAAAAAAAAGCACTTGTATACTGTTGTTGTTCTCTTGTTGACCTGACTGCTTCTATTGTTCTCATTTGTAAGTCGCTTTGGATAAAAGCGTCTGCTAAATGATTAAATGTAAATGTAAATGATGTTACAAATTGCTTCTGGAGATCTGGAAACTTTACCTGGAGTTATTTTTGGGTAACTGGTTGTGGTTGCTTTTTCTGAAGAGTTTTTCCCTCCCGTAATGGAGTTTTCTGTTGTCTTATTAGGCTGTGTCGTAACAGTGGAATTGAGTTCAGAGGCATCTGTAACCAAACGAAACATTGGGTTTTTATTGCACTGCCAGGCAAATAAAGGTGACTGTTGTAACACATTTGTTCAGAGGCCATGAATAATATGTTTATCTTAATATCTCAAAACAAATGGCCGTCTACTGTAAATAGTACAGTTAGCAACCTGTCTATTGTAATTTATCAAATGCAGGTTTGATTGTTTTTATCTTACTGTGTAGATTTAAAAACTTAATTAGTCTGTTTCACACTTTAAAATGAACAAAAAGTCATACAATTTGAATTAAAGCAAATTAACAAGCCATGAAAATCATATCACTTTTAATTACAGATGTACGTACCACATGTATGCACATATATAATAGAAAGCAAGAGAACTTTGACCTCCATGAGCACTGATCAAATCGAACTAAGATTTTAAATTTGTCAAACGTCAGAATCAGATGGACAAACACCTGTGCTGCTTCTCTTCTGTGTGGTTATGCCAGGGTGTGATACAGGACATTTTAAACTATTCAGTGAAAGGAGGTGCTTCAGAAAACCCTCAGGGGGTCAATGACATTATTGATGTAATGTCATTATTGTTTTTACTAGTAGATCTCAGAGCAAAAAATAAGTCACTTTGACAAGTCAAAAATTAAATAATACAAAATGCATGCAGAAGGATAATGGAAACCAAGATTTTGACCCCCATGAGGACCAATCATGGGGCATTTCACAAATGTACAATCTCTGCACAAACAGTGCTCAGTCTCTTCTGTGAGGAGATGCTCAGATTTATATGGGATTCAGTAATATTTAAATCCCCCAGAGTTTTTAAAATTGTGGTTCATTAATTTATTGCTTGGACAGAGCAAGAATACCCAATCTGACTTTGCTGCAGCGTGGAATTGAACTACTGGTTTTGTCTGGTCAGAGGAGAACTGGCCCCCCAACAGAGCCTGGTTTCTCCAAAGGTTTTTTTCTCCATTCTGTCACCGATGGATTTTCGGTTCCTTGCCGCCGTCTCCTCTGGCTTACTTGGTTGGGGTCACTTCATCTACAGCGATATTGTTGACTTGATTGCAAATGATTGGACAGAAACTATTTAAACTATACTGAGCTGATATCACTGAATTCAATGATGAACTGTATTGACACACTGTTTTCCTAATTAATGATGTTCAGTTGCTTTGACACAATCCTTTTTCTTTAAAGTGCTATATAAATAAAGGTGACTTGACTTGACTTGACCTAAAATGCATTTGTAGATTCCATCGAGTGATAAAATCTACCCTTTTCAACGTAAGGCTGTTGAACTGAATTTATGGAGCAAACTATTTGCTAAAATAACCATAACATTAACAGTAACGCTGAAATACAAGCGTGCGGTTCTGTCCATCAAGTTGCATGTGTTCCTATAACAAACACTGTTTTCTTTCAGAAACATGGCTCCCAAACTATGGTATAGTGTTCCTGATAATGTTCGGGGTTCAGACACGCTCTCTGTTTAAATCTAGATTAAAAACACATCTTTTTCGCCAATCAATTGAATAATTAATATCATAATTTGTGACTGCAGTTGTATCTGATCAAATGCACATTCTTATTCTTTAGCTTGGGTTAAACTAATTAATTTTACTGAACAGCAGCTACGCTAATGATGTCTCTATTTGTTTCTCTGTTTTGGTAACTAGGATTTACACAAGCTCCAGTCTGGATCCAGAACATTTGAGAAGAGATGATGCTGACCCTCAGAGAACCCCAGATGATGCTAAACCTGAATCAACAACAGAACTAACAAATATTGCTACAAGTGTGACTGCATCATATAATAATTGCTGTTAATAATGTTCATCGTCTGGCTGACTACGTCTTGTATTAATTTTTCTTAAAAATCCTGTCATATGCAGATAAACTGACAGTCACTACTTATAAGCTACTACTAAATATTGCAGAAACGTAGTTTTCTGTAAAGTTGCTTTGTAATGATTTGTATCGTAAAAAGCGCTATACAAATAAACTTGAATTGAAATTAATTGAATCGAATTGAACATCACTGGCTGGTAGAAAGACAAAAATAGATTAGACTACATAATGGATTTCACCTAAAAAAATTTGACGCAGTGTTAACTGCAGAATCGATGCTAAGTCGTTCTTCGGGGCAAAGTTTCATAGCTCGAAGTAAAAGCGCAGTGTGAAAAGGTTTTTAAGATGATGGTGTTGAGCTAAACAATTCATGCTACAACAAACATTTCATTTACAGTAAAAATACTGATAGCATCCTTTCATGTTTTATGTCATACTTGGTTTATAATTTATGTCATATTGTGACTAAGGGCCGTTTCATAGTCAACACGAGAAACGCGAGCAAGCAACGCGAGCAAGCAACGCGAGCGACGCGCTCCCTTTCATAGTCTAAACAGTGGATGCAAGCGTCACGGGCGATGCATGTATGCAATACACCGCTCATGCAACAGGGGGTAGTAGAGTCGGGTGATATTAGTAGAGTCGGGTCACATGATATTCTAATCACAATGGCAACTGAAGAGGAGTGTATTCTGTTGCTGATTTTACATCGGTGGCAACAAAGGCAATGCAGAGATAAATGTGGATGAATACGTATAAGTTCGCATAATTTTTCATATTCGCCCACCATTGTATTCAGACCTTCTTCTTCTGTAAACACAATATACTTGAATTATTGTACAATACTTGCAATGTCGCCCCCACCGACAACACATAGTATTGCGTGCATTGGCGCGTCGCGTATCAAAAACTAGGACGGCACATTTGTATATCACACTGTATATCATTTTATACACTCAACATATGAGCTCCTCAACTTGGAATATTGGATTATGTACTGTAGCTATGATTTCATGTTACATGATGTTAAAAATTGCTTCTGGAGGTCTGGAAACTTTACCTGGAGTTATTTTTGGGTAACTGGTTGTGGCTGCTTTTTCTGAAGAGTTTTTCCCTCCCGTACTGGAGTTTTCTGTTGTCTTATTAGGCTGTGTCGTAACAGTGAAATTGCGTATAGAGGCATCTGTAACCAAACATACAAAACATTGGGTTTTTATTGCATTGCCAGGCAAATAAAGGTGACTGTTGTAACACATTTGTTCAGAAGCCATGAAGAATATGTTTATCTTAATATTTCAAAACACAGGGCTGTCTACTGTAAATTATACAGTTAGCAACCTGTCTATTGTAATTTATCAAATGCAGGTTTGATTGTTTTTATCTTACTGTGTAAATTTAAAAACTTAATTAGTTTATTTAACACTTTAAAATGAACAAAAAGTCATACAATGTGAATTAAAGCAAATGAACAAGCCATGAAAGTCATATCACTTTTAATTACAGATGTACTTACCACATGTATGCACATATACAATAGAAAGCAAGAGAACTTTGACCTCCATGAGCACTGATCAAATCGAACTAAGACATTAAATTTGTCAAACGTCAGAATCAGATGGACAAACACATGCGCTGCGTCTCTTCTGTGTGGTTATGCCAGGGTGTGATACAGGACATTTTAAACTATTCAGTGAAAGGAGGTGCTTCAGAAAACCCTCAGGGGGTCAATGACATTACTGACGTAATGTCATTATTGTTTTTACTAGTAGATCTCAGAGCAAAAAATAAGTCACTTTGACAAGTCACAAATTAAATAATACAAAATGCATGCAGAAGAATAATGGAAACCAAGATTTTGACCCCCATGAGGACCAATCAGGGCTATTTCAGGCGCCGTCGCCTCTAGCTTGCTTAGTTGGGGTCACTTCATTTATAGTGATATCGTTGACTTGATTGCAAATTAATGGACAAACACTATTTAAACTGAACAGAGATGAAATCACTGAATTCAATAATGAACTGCCTTTAACTGTCATTTTGCATTATTGAGACACTGTTTTCCTAATTAATGATGTTCAGTTGCTGAAACTATCCTTTTTCTTAAAGCACTATATAAATAAAGGTGACTTGACTTGACTTGACCTAAAATGCATGTGTAGATTCCGTCGAGTGATAAAATCTACCATTTTCAACGTAAGGCTGTTGAACTGAATTTCTGGAGCAAACTATTTGCTAAAATAACCATAACATTAACAGCAACGTTGAAATACAAGCGTGTGGTTCTGTCCATCAAGTTGCATGTGTTCCTATAACAAACACTGTTTTCTTTCAGAAACATGGCTTCCAAACTCTGGAATAGCATTCCTGATAATGTTCGGGGTTCAGACACACTCTCTCTGTTTAAATCTAGATTAAAAACGCATCTCTTTCACCAAGCATTTGAATAATGCATCTCTTAATTTGTGACTGCAGTTGTATCTGATCAAATACGCATTCTTATTCTTTAGCTTGGGTTAAACTAATTAATTTTACTTTGTTGGAACAGCAGCTATGCTAATGATGTCTCTATTTGTTTCTCTGTTTTGGTAACTAGGATTTACACAAGCTCCAGTCTGGATCCAGAACACCTGAGAAGAGATGATGCTGACCCTCAGAGGACCCCAGATGATGCTAACCCTGAATCAACAACAGAACTAACAAATATTGCTACAAGTGTGACTGCATCATATAATAATTGCTGTTAATAATGTTCATCGTCTGGCTGACTACGTCTTGTATTAATTTTTCTTAACATTCCTGTCATCCCCCCCCCCCCCCACTCTACCATTTTATACACTCAACAAATGAGCTCCTCAATTTGGAATATAGTCTGGAAACTTTACCTGGAGTTATTTTTGGGTAACTGGTTGTGGTTGCTTTTTCTGAAGAGTTTTTCCATCCCGTACTGGAGTTTTCTGTTGTCTTATTAGGCTGTGTCGTAACAGTGAAATTGAGTTCAGAGGCATCTGTAACCAAACATACAAGCGCTTTGAGTGTCTAGAAAAGTGCTATATAAATGTAAGGAATTATTATTATTATTATTATTATTATTATTATTATTATTATTATTATTATACAAAACATTGGGTTTTTATTTCATTGCCAGGCAAATAAAGGTGACAGTTGTAACTCATTTGCTCAGAGACCATGAAGAATATGTTTATCTCAATATCTCAAAACACAGGGCTGTCTACTGTAAATTATACAGTTAGCAACCTGTCTATTGTGATTTATCAAATGCAGGTTTGATTGTTTTTATCTTCCTGTGCAACTTTAAAAACTTAATTAGTCTGTTTCACACTTTAAAATGAACAAAAAGTCATATAATTTGAATTAAAGCAAATGAACAAGCCATGAAAATCATATCACTTTTAATTACAGATGTACTTACCACATGTATGCAAATATATAATAGAAAGCAAGAGAACTTTGAGCTCCATGAGCACTGATCAAATCGAACTAAGACTTTAAATTTGTCAAACGTCAGAATCAGATGGACAAACACCTGTGCTGCTTCTCTTCTGTGTGGTTATGCCAGGGTGTGATACAGGACATTTTAAACTATTCAGTGAAAGGAGGTGCTTCAGAAAACCCTCAGGGGGTCAATGACATTATTGACGTAATGTCATTATTGTTTTTACTAGTAGATCTTAGAGCAAAAAATAAGTCACTTTGACAAGTCACAAATTAAATAATACAAAATGCATGCAGAAGGATAATGGAAACCAAGATTTTGACCCCCATGAGGACCAATCAGGGCCATTTCCTAACTGTACAATCTCTGCACAAACAGTGCTCAGTCTCTTCTGTGAGGAGATGCTCAGATTTATATGGGCCATTCCTGGAATTCAGTAATATTTAAGTCCCAAAGAGTTTTTAAAATGGTGGTTCACCAAAATTAATTACATAGGTAAATATAGTAAAATGATTTGATTCCCCTTTGGACCGCCAATTAACTAATTTGTGTCTGGGTTTACATCTTTCATTTAACTAAATCTGTATTGGTTTGTATTACAGCAATGTTGCATCGGTATTCCTACACTGCAAGCAACATTAGCAATACACTTTGTAACACAGATGTTGTCTCACTATATGGCAACAAAATCCATTCAAAAATGTGGGGGAGATACAGAAAGAGTGGACTGCAGCTGGAGTCAGTGCTTCAAGAACCACTACACACAGACATATACGTCTTGTATATGTCTGTGTGTAGTGGTTCTTGGGTTTCAGCTGTCGCATTCCTTGTGTCAAGCCACTCTTGAACAACAAACAGCGTCAGAAGTGTCTCGCTTCAAAAAGGACTGGACTCCTGCCAAATGGTCCAAAGGTATGTTCTCTGATGAAAGTAAATTTTGCATTCACTTTGGATATCCGGGTCCCAGAGTCTGGAGAAAGAGAGGAGAGGCACACAATCCACATTGTTTGAGGTCCAGTGTAAAGTTTCCACAGTCAGTGATGGTTTGGGTGCCATGTCATCTGCTGGTGTTGGTCCACTGTGTTTTCTGAGGTCAAAGGTCAACACAGCCGTATACCAGGAAGTGTTAGAGCACTTCATGCTTCCTGCTGTTGACCAACTTTATGGAGATGCAGATTTCATTTTCCAACAGGCCCCTGCACACAGTGCTAAAGCTACCAGTGCCTGGTTTAAGGTCCATGGTATCCCTGTTCTTAATTGGCCAGCAAACTCACCTGACCTTAACCCCGTAGAAAATCTATGGGGTATTGTGAAGAGGAAGATGCAATATGCCAGACCCAACCATTCAGAAGAGCTGAAGGCCACTATCAGAGCAACCTGGGCTCTCATAACACCTGAGCAGTGCCACAGACTGATCCACTCCATGCCAAGCCACATTGCTGCAGTAATTTCTTTTTTTCTGAAGCTACTTATTTTTCAGCTAATTTTTCAAGAAATACCCCAAGTGCTCTGACCCCAACCCCCCTCCCCCCACCCAAAGTTTTTTGTCCATTTATTAGCATTGTTTAAGATGCGGAACCGCCACATTTGTTTGCATCTTCGTCAAACGGGAGACATTTCAGACGCGCATTTCAGCTTTAACTCATGGCCAGGTGTGATTCAAATGAACGCAGAAAAGGCTCAGCAGCCAAATGAGCTTCAGTACAACAACAATGAACTGTGGTATGATGAGATGTTGTTAGGATGCATGTCAGTAAAACAAACTTTCCTGCCCTGTCAACCATCTTAAATTACCATCTACCAAAAAGGGGATTAAAGCTGCAAACTTTGCATGCATGCATTACATTTCAGAATGTCTCTCAAATGCACTAAAATATAGTCTGCATTTCCAGATCACAGTAAAATGCACAAGCTGAAATGTATTTTTTTAATTTTCTAATTGAATGCACAAGTAAATATGAGCACAGTACATTTATACTAGAAAATATGTGTGTTTTTTTTATTTGAAAAGTACAAAAAGAAATGGAACCATTCAAATGCATAACATAACACATTTTATATCCAGGTATTTATGTGCTGTCGATTTATTTTTTACATTCTTATAACTATCTGCATGTCTCATCCTTGAGTATGGAATGTTGGAGAACAAGCTTTTGAGGGTTTTGAGAATAAGAACCAAGCTGAGTGAGTACTAAAGCAATAGTCACCTACTTTATTTTTTAATGGTTGGAGGTGAGGAATAATACTAAAATGTCATATTCACTCAGTATTATGTGATATAGGCCTAATAATTCACAAACTCCTCAATTACAGTTAAATATAAATCAATTGTATTCAGTTGTGTTTCAGGAATTAAAATATTGTAGTACTTTATAAACACATTTTATATTGAAAGAATGAAGATTTCTGTACCCAACAAAACTGGTTGTTGGCCCCTTCCTGGCAAGCTCTATGAAAACATCCTGGCTATGCCACTGTACAAATTAAAGACTACATGCAATTGAAAAACATGGAGCATTTACAATTTGCATCTAAAAACGCATGGAAACGTGAGTTGTCCCACTTTCTTTTTAAAGTGCACTGGAGCATGCACTCTCTTGGTGACTGGCATTGCTAAGCAACCATGAGCCACACCATAGACTGTAAAAAAACATGGATGTAGTGTCTGTGTCGTCACTCGTAAAATTCGCTTCCCAGGGAACACATGATAGGTAAAAATTGTTAACCTGAATGCACTGTAAGTGGCTTTGGATAAAAGTGTCTGCTAAATGCATGAATGTAACCACACTCACCTAGCTTGACGATAGTGATAGCAGTGCTGCTGTGCAAAGCCAACATGCCATAACTTTATTTTTGTCAAAAATGAGTTAATGATCATTTAGGGGATGTATGTGTGGATGTGGATGTTGCCGGTGATCAGTGTCATCACCTGACTAGCACCGGCTGTGGCCTATCAGCCCAGCTATTTAATATCTGTGCTTTCCGACCTGTGTTGTCAGATTGTTTGGTGTTGTTACTGAGTGTACTCGAGTTTCTCTTGCCTTGGATATTCCTGTGGATTCCATCTCTCACCTTTTGTGGATTTCGCTGCTTGGAGCACCAAGGAATCGGCTGCTTATTTATTACTGCACTGCCAAGAGTGACCGTTGGCAGTCCCGTCTTATTTGAGACTTGCTCTTACTCTTCACTTTGAATATCTTGCTATGTCCTTCGGGTTATCTAACTCCCCTGCGGTCTTCCAAGCACTAGTCAATGAAGTGCTGATAGACATGGTCAGTCAGATTATATATGTCTACCTGGATGACATATTGATATTTTCCTCTCCTCTTCAGGAACATGTTCAGCCCGTCAGTTGAGTGCTCCAGAACCTGCTCGAGAATGGGTATTTTATTAAGGTAGAGAAGTGCGCGTTTCAAGCACAGTCAGTTCCGTTTTTGGGGTACATCATCTTGTCCAAGGGAATGTGTATGGATCCCAATAAGGATAAGGCTGTGGTGGATTGGCCAACCCCGGATTACCATAAGGGCCTGCAAGGTTCCTGGGATTCGCCAATTTCTACCGGCGTTTCATTTGCAATTTCAGCCAACTATCAACTCCTCTGACTGCCTTGAACTCCACTAATACGACATTCAGGTGGTCAAGTGTGTTCATTCTCGTGCTCCCATTCTCGTGTCCCCTGATTCCACACGTCAGTTCATGGTCGCTTCATGTGACACAGATGACTTAATGACTTAACTTCAGGCAGGCTCGATGGGCACTGTTTTTCGGTCATTCTGACTTTCCTACTTTTCTATTTTTCCTACTGTCTGGATTCCAAGAACATCAAACCCGATACATTGTCTTGCATTTTTGAACTTTCTGAGCACCTGTCTACTCTGAGCACCCAAATGTATTATACCTGAGAGACTCGTTGTCTCCACAATCATATGGGAAGTCCAGGCAAAGGTCTGCACAGCCTTAGAAGAGGTAATGCCTCTGCCCAGATGCCCACCAGGCCAGTTATTTGTGTTAGAGAGTATGGACCGATGTTATTCGTTGGGGTCATTGTTCTAGCCTGGCTTATATATAACTTTTCACAATTAAAATCATTTTCCTACTTTTTCTTGTAACTTGATAAAATCCATTGCAATGAACACAACTGGAGACGTTTAATTCATTAAAGTTTTACAGTCTAGCGAGTTTCACACTCTAGAGCAGAGCGTCAATCCACCTATCACTTAAGTAGCCACACCCTTAATTATGCAGAACTTTAAGGCTTAATATAATAAAAAAAAGGTTGCAAATATATTTTTTTCTGCTGCAAAGTTGGCCATTTTAACATGGGACATCTATGGACTGACTTCCCTTTGGAGCCAGGCTCTAAAGTCTAGAATTGAAGCTTTAGTGGTTTCATGAGAGAACGGGAGGTTGCACTTTCACCTCGAAGATGATAAGGTTTCGACTTGCCATGTTTCTACAATTAAATAATGACCTTCCACGCTAAAACCAGTATGGCTTTATAACTCAAAAAGCTACTAGTGGAAGTATCAGTAGTATCCATTCAGGTTGTAGTGGTATTCAACAGTTGAGAGATATGGCAGCTTTCCCATGAGTGGGCGTGGTTTCAATGCCAACAGCGGACACGCCCCCTAGAGAGCGGAGAGCTTATTTTTTTTCCTACGCATTTGTCACAAGATTTTGATGACTTATTTTAGTTTTTTTTATCATTCAAATTTGGCTGGGGTGTTAATAAAATTTTTCTGTTGTGTGAAAAACTCAGAACACATTTAACATCGCTTAACACAAATGCAGATACTAATAGCTAGTAGCATTATACTTTTTTTTTTTTTTTGTATTGTCAATGTGGTGTATTAAGTGTAGATTGATATGTGTGAGTGTGTGTGTGTGTGTGTGTGTGTGTGTGTGTGTATGTACATACTGGTTTACACAGGACTTGACTCAGTATGTACCTTGGTCCATGCCCTGTACATGAACTAATAGGTACATACACCAGTACGTACATAGTAAGTATATGGAAATAGGACTGCAATATAAGGTGCACCATTTACGGAAGTTTTTCAAACTTTGTTAAACTTAATCATGTTTATACAGTAATGTGTCTTATTGGTTATCATGCCTGTTTGTACCCACTTGTCCATAAGAACTGCATATATACCATGTATATACATTATAAAGAACAGTAAAGTATCTAATTAGTTAATATGTACAGGCACTACCTCTAAGTGACCATTCTTTTTTATATATATATTTTATTTAAAGTTTTAAAGTTGCATTAACAAACACAGAAACATAAATAAACTACCAACAGTAGACAACAAGGATACACACAAAAAACAAAACAAAAAAAAAACATCTGGATTGCCTCAGTCAGCAAATATATATACATAATAATTATTGAGAGTAGGCATAACTGACAATATTCACAGTTGTGTTGTAAATCAGTAATATCACCATTGGAGAAGTAAATAAAACTGGTACGAATTAAATAAATAAATAAATAAATAAATAAATAAAATAAAAGGATATGATTACAGAGTATATTATTTTTGAACTTCCAAAAGACTCAAGAGAGGTCCCCAAGTGGCTTCAAATCTTTTTAGTGCGCCAAGCTCACCAAAATGTAGCTGTTCCATTTGAATGATATGAAGCATCTCATTTAACCATCTCTGAAAACAAGGAGCTTGTGAGGTTTTCCAATTGAGGAGTATAATCTTTTTGGCTGCGATTAAGCCTACCATTAGCGCGTGCTGATGAGTACGAGGGATAGTATCCATAACATCAGAATAGCCCAAAATGGCCAGATTGTGGTCGGGCTGAATGTTAACTCCACATGCGCTTGAAAACAATTCAAAAATGTTAGACCAAAAATCATAAAGAATAAGGCAAAACCAAAATAAATGTGCCAATGTCCCATCTGCTATCTTGCACCTATCACATTGAGAAGAAACTGAGGGAAATATTTTGTTCAATCTAGTTTTGGAGTAATGAATACGATGCATAACTTTGAACTGGATTAGTTTATATCTTGAATTTACAGAACAACTCTTTATTCTCGACGGACCTTCTTCCCAGATCTCATCAGACACGTCGTTGCTTAATTCAGTAGACCAGGCTATTTTAAGGTGCTTGGTGCTTATAGGTGTTGTAAAAGCATGAACAAAACGAGATACCAAATGTCTAGTTTCAGGATTAGAGGAGAAAAGTGTGTGAATAACATTGCTTTCAGGTTTATTTATAAATTGTGGAATATTTTTCTTTAACATAATTTCTAATTTGCAGATAATGGAAGAAGTGAGACTGCGGGGATGAACAAATGTATTTTTAAGCTGCAAAAAGGATGGAAATTGATCTGCTATATAAAGATCTCCTATACAGCATAAAACTTTTTTTCTCCATCCTGAAAAAGCTCCATCAATCCGAGAAGTCTCAAACGAAGGATTGCATGATATTGGTGTATTGACTGAGACTTTTGGTAGTTTATAGATTTTTTTGATCTGATTCAAAATCTTGAGGGAATTTCTTAATACAAAATTATTGCTAGCTAATTTATTTATAGATTTACACTCTGTAAAAAGTAAAGCTGGGAGAGAAGACTCTGGCACTGACATCGCCTCTGCACGTACCCATAAAGGAGAAGTCTCAGGTAGCATATCATCCAGAATACCCCTTTTGCCAGAAAGTGAGAGCCCTGGCATTTGCTGCCCAATAATAATGCTTAAGGTTGGGAAGGCCAAGGCCTCCACAATCAGAAGGTTTTTGCAAGTGGGCTTTTGCTATGCGAGGTGTTTTACCATTCCATACAAATGAAAGAATTACTGAATCAAGTTGCTTAAAAAAAGTTGCCGGCAAAAAAATTGGGGAGATTTTGAAAAAGATATAGAAACTTTAGGAAGAGTAATCATCTTTATCACATTCACACGGCCAATTAGCGATAAAGGGAAGCAGTTTCCAGGCTTCAATGCTTCGTTTAAGTTTATTAATCATGTCTAAAAAAAATTAAATTAAACAGCTGCTTAGGGTTCTTTGAAATTTTCAGTCCGAGATATGTAAAAGTGATCATCCACTATTTTAATTGGTATACTGCTCAAAAAAGTATCACTTAATTTATTTGTTAGGGGCAAAATTCACTTTTACTCCAATTTATGGTGTATCCTAAAAGTTTACTAAAAGTGTCAATGTAATCTAAGATTTTCGGGACAGAAACCACAGGATCTGTGATATACAGTAAGAGATCATCTGCATATAAGCTTATCATATTTTCAGCATTGCCCAAAGAGATTCCATGGATATGTGGATGAGTTCTAATTCCTACCGCTAATGGCTCGAGCGCAATGTTAAAAAGTAGAGGTGAAAGAGGATCACCTTGTCGTACACCCCGGTTCAGTTCAAAAGAGCTGGATCTAATACATTGGTCAATACAGATGAGGACGGACGGAAGTAAAGCAATTTTGAACCAGTTGATAAATTTGTCGCCAAATCCGAACTGTTTTCAAAGTCTCAAACATATATGGCCACTCAATCTGATCGAAGGCTTTTTGGGCATCTAGTGAAATAACGGCTGCAGAATGGTCGGCTAACTGATGATCATAATATAAAATATTAAGTAGTAGGCGGACATTACAGAATGGAAAAACCTTCTGGAATAAACCCATTTTTGTCAGGATGAATAATTGTTGAGATATGTTGTGCTAATCTGGAAGCCAATATTTTAGTCAAAACTTTTTGATCAAAATTTAAAAGAACAATGGGTCTATAGTTAGCCGGATCTGTTTCAGCTTTTCCTTTTTTCGGAATTACACAATATTTGCTTCATACAAATAATCAGGAAGCCTTTCCTTTGCATTGGATCTTGTAGCATTCTCAGCATATAAGGGGCCAGCTTCTTACTAAAAGCTTTAAAAAAATTCACAGCCAAACCCATCCGGGCCTGCTGCTTTCCCAGATGAAAAGCAATGAATTGCCTCTAACAAATCTTCAATTGAAAGTACAGATTCTAGATCAGACCTAGAGGATTCACTAAGGTTTGGAAGATTAAGTTTAGAAAAAAAGCTATCATAATTAAGGTCAGAATCTAAGTGACCATTCTTACCCACACTTCTCTGTATGTACAAATGAATTACCATGCGTGCACGACTGTTGTAGTAAGTACAGTCGTGTTTCTTATTTGTTACCATGTACATATACTTTAGGTAAGTACCCTTACCTTGTGTTATTGTTATTTTTATAGCTGCCTCTCTTTTTCACTTTAAATAATGCACTATGAAAAACATATCATGGGTTTTATGCAAAACAGATGATTAGTCCTATGCAAAACAGTTTCTGCTCTGCTTCTGTTTCACAAATACAGCAATGAACACACACCCACACTGTTAACCATTTTTCTGTGGCAGCATGGTTGCCAGGAAGTGACTGAATTTTTTGGTTTTACAGCAATGTACCGTAATGCAATTTCCACAGTAATTTAAACAGTACTGCATAACTACAAAACAGTATTGTATTTTTTACAGTACTTTGCCTTTTTTGTCACTATTTCTACCAAATGTGGCTATATTTGAATATTGGT
>NC_039263.1:24670617-24676501 GCF_003368295.1 Carassius auratus | reverse complement strand
TAAACTGCGTCCTGTGCGCTCACAACTCTCTCTATGCTCATGTGCTAGATATTAATTATTTTTGGACATTTATATTTCTAGCCTTTTACCTCGTGCAGTGTGAACGCTCTGATCCGTTGAGTTGACATGGGCTCAGAAAAAAGGTGCATCACAGAAGAGTGTGTGAACCTGGAGTTAGGCATATACCCAGTCTGTTCTGTTCTCTGTTTGGCTCGGATAGCATTCTGCGGGAGTTATATATATATATATAGAGTTGCAATCAAAATTACTCAACCCCTCAGAAACTGCAGTACTTTACAAATAGAAGCTTTTCTGAAGATCCAGGATAAAATAAAAATTGCATCTATAACAGTTCACTGGAATATTAAAAGTGATATTGTCAATATATAATGTAATAGTTTTGAGTTGTAAGATTTTTTAATAATACTGCTATGTCATAATTATTCAACCCCATTCGACATTGCTGTTTTTAAATCACTTATTTGCATGGTGGGGAATAAAACAGTCTCAAAACACAATTAAGCTTTAAGAAACTCTATTAAAAACAGAATTAGCTTGAGTTTTGTTACACATACAGTTAGCACATGCATGTGCTGAAGGTGAGTAGCAAAAATGTCAACAGAGATCTAAAAAAGCTAAAGAGAATAGATAATGTTATACTTCAGAAAGGACTAGGCTATATGAAGATTTCCAAGACATTGCAAGTTTCTAGAGACACAGCTCTCAGCCTTATTCCTTAGTTTAAAGTGTGTTTTACCAGAAAACCTTTGAGGTTGTGGAAGAAAAAGCACAATATCATAAAATGTTTAATCAGAGCAACTGAGAAAAAACCTGCAATGTACAGCAAAGACTTGCAAGATGACCGATGAAAGGAGGAAACCATTTCAAAGCAGTGTGTAAGAAGATCACTAGAACAATTATGGCCTTCATGTTGAGACATCATGATGAATACCACTCTTGATCAAGAAGAAACAAGACAACTTGAACTTGATAAAATACATTTGTGTAGACTTGTGGAGCTCTGGAGGAATGTTTTAAGGAGTGATGTGACCAAACTGGAACTTTTTGGACCCATGGATCAGCGGTGTATCTGCTGCAAAACAGACAAAGCTCATAAGCAGAAGAACACCATCTCCATCCTCAAACTTGGAGGTGGAATGCAGTCCTGTTATGGAGTTTCTTTACTGTAGAAGGAAGTGGAAATCATGACTGTATGAAGGACATCATGGATTCTTTAAAGTATCAGGCCCATTTTGACAATAATTGTGATGCCTTTGGTGCAAAGACTGAAGCTGATGATCAATGGACTTCCTGCAGGACAGTCATCCCAAAGTACACATCCAAATCTACTTCTGCTTGGTTCAGGGATCAGTCACAGAATGTGCTTGAGTGACCTGTTCAGTCTCCAGGCTTAATTTCATTCAAATATCTGGATAAAATTGAAGAAAGCAATGGCAATGTGGAAACCAAAGATTATCAGTGATCTGAAAGCTTTTTAGGCGAGGAATGGCCAAGACTGTAGTAGAGAGGTGACAGAAGCTTCTAAACACTTACAGACAGCGTTTTATTGGTGATTTTAAAGAATTAAAGATTCTGCACAAAGGGGGTTGAATAAATTTTGAACATGAATATTTAGAGTCAATTCGAATTTTATCTATGATTCATCAATGTTCCATTCTCAGAATCACTCAAAGTGTATTAACAAATAGAGTTGGGGTACTCGAACTTGGACTCGAGTCCGGACTCGAGTCCAATTTTTGAATGAACTCGGACTTGTCACGCACTCGGGTGAATTTGTACTCGGACTTGACACGACTCGAAACATTTATGACTCGGAAAATATTCCGAGTACAGTCGAGTCCGCGTCACGTGTAACAATAAAAACCAGCATAAAATTGAAATGATAAATTAATGAATGTCTCCCCTTCTGTCATTTTACTGCACCACACCGGCAGGAAGAAGTCTCATGCTTGCAGACGAAACACATGCACCACTCACTGGATATCAATGTGGATTAGTGATGGGAAGTTCGATTCTTTTCCGCGAACCGGTTCTTTCGGACGGTTTGATTCAATAAACCGGTTGAAAAAAAAAACAGTTCACCGGATACATAATCATTGAGATGTATTTGTTATTAAATGAACTTACGTTTCGTCAGATTGCCTTCATTCAAGCCCTCGGTTTACCCGCACTCATTACATTAGCACAAAATCAGTTCAGAATCAATCACCAAAAGAATCAGTTCGGTTCAGACGCGCTGTGAGTCAGTCGGCTTCATGCTGAATCACGAGAACGTGAATCGCTCAAAACCCGGGTAGGAAAATCTGACAGGGTAGGATAAAATGTCAGGACACCGGCACATGCTGCAGTTCAGTATCATCAGCTGCTCTACTCGTGTTCATGTTCTGTTTACTACAAACTCAGTTGTGAATCTGTCATCATTAACTATAAATACAGTACAGATATTTAATAAATCATCCCTTATTCATATTAAACATGGAGTCTTAATTATTGTCTAACTTCCCTGAAAACCCCTTTGGCCCATACATAATCTACAATATACAGATTAGAAATGTAGCCCCTATCTTAAAAACAAAACGTATATATATATATATATATTATTTTTTAATATAGTTTTATCACACTTTCCGACGTTTAACAAAATACTTGAAAAATTACAAACATGCGTAGTATCATCAGTTCATCGGTTCTCAAATCGGACGCCTCCGAAAGAAACGGTTTTCGGTTCAGTGTACTGGTGATCTGAAAACCGATGCAACCGAGTACCAGAGACAGCAGCAGCAACCAACAGATGCTGCACAGCTCAATATTGCAGGATTTGCAAGACCAGACCTAACCAAACAAGCAGTGCTAATTTATGATGCAAGTTCTCCAAGACAACAAGAAATTCATAATGTCATCATTAAGGATCTCCTCATTGGCTGCACTTTACCTCTGTCAAATGTGGGGGAGAGGCATTAAATAACTGAAATGTCAGCTTTAACTGGAGGACAATATAGTGTGATACAATAATAAAATAGGTTCATTTGTATTTTCATGCACTTGTAATACAATAAAACCTTTGAAAACTTTTTTGATAGGAAACTAGTTCTGTTGACATAAAATAAAAATGTTCAATGGCAATGACTAGATGTAACAGTGGTATTTTTTTATTACATTTTTATATTGCCATTGGTTTAATGGGTTGAAAGGTTAAAATATTAATAGAATGTAAAAATGTACAATACCAATTTATAATCTTTTTAAATTTAATTACTTTCTGGACTGGACTGGTCTTGACTCGTACTCGACAAAGGTGGACTCGGACCCAACTCTATTTACAAACTTTCTCTAATACTTTACTGATTCCTTTTTTAAATTGATTTCATAAAATGTTGTTCTCCACAGCAAATTGTCTTGCAGGTAAAGGGGGTTGAATAATTTTGATTGCAACTGTACAGTGCTTTCATGCACAGAAAACATGAAGTTTGCATACATTCTTGTGACAACCTAAATAAATTAATTGATTTATGAATAAAACACTTGTTCAGTAAAAATGTGAAAGTTGTGTAGTTTTGTCTGAAGTGCTGATTGGCTGCTTGTGTTACACTATAATCTAACTGCTCTGTGAACACAATGTCCCTAGAGAGCAAGAACTTCCTGATCTTGACAAAAGTACCTTACACATGCATTATATTAATCTGAAAAACCAACAGCACTATAAGAACTTCCAGACTGATACAGAAACCTGACACATCTGAATGACGGCTGATATTATAAAACAAATGACTGAAATAAAATATACACTAGCATTATCATTGTGTTGCTGGACGACATGACCCCCTCAAAAATCAGATCCAGCTAATATAACCCCCCCCAATATCATCACATCATTCAGATTAAAATAAATATGATATATTCAGAATGAATACTTTTGTTTGTTTTCTTTATTAATTTAATTTGCCAGCAAGAAAGATAGTATCATATTTACATGAATATGGCATAATATAGGTGCCAATGCAGCAATTGATTAATCATTAAGTTCTTGTTTTTTTTTCATAAGATATTGTACACACACACAAAAACCTATTAAGTGGAAGCTGCCACTGCTTGTGCTTAAACACTTTCATTATGTCTCATTATGGCAGAAATACGCATTTACGTTAAGTAGCCTAAATCAGTAAAAGTATCACAATGTATTTCTACAGGAACGGCAAATTAGCTTTTGTTACCTTTTACACAAGAAAATATTAGAAAAAATTAATTAATTAATATGCCGCGAGTTTAACCCCCCACCACCCCCCCACCCCAATGGTAGACCCAAAGTTACGCCCTTGACTGAAAGAGAGATGGACAAATACTGACTGATATTCATATTCAATAATCTGATACATCAATCATTCACTATTTCATACAAAGTCAAAGATCAGGAGGAGATGCAGGATCATTACAGCTAACTGTCTTAGCTTATAGACAACATTGTGAAACCACTCTGAAGACTGATTCATATTTGATGAAAATTACAAACTTAAACTCATCTAAAGCAAATCTTAAACTGTTCATTATTAGTTAAAATAATTTTAATACCATACAAAACAATCAAAAAACAAGGTGAAGATCATCAGATGCATGGAAGAACGTCAAACATTCCTGGACAAAATAAAGACAAGACCCAGACACAAACAGCAGAAACTCAGGAGTGTAAATATGACAAATAACTAAACTAACAGTTTTAATCAGTGACCATGCTGACAAACAGCTACTTTGTAACCTACGAATGAACTGAAAATAAAAATAAGGGACTGTAGAAGCCATAATTCATTCTGGCGCTCTCATATTTCATAAGAGGAGAGAAGAGTGGTGCAAGCAGAGAAAGTGTGACAGAGCTCATTTATTGTTAGCAATGAGTGAAATGCTGGAAGAAAAACATGAATATTACACTGGGAAAAATAAGAACTGATAAGATGTACTTCAATGCGATGTGTAATAATACAAAATTTAACAGTTGTTTTCATTTTGTTGTTGTCAGCTTTAGACTCATTTAGCAGTTCATGCTAACAGTGTGATACAAACATTCTTGATTGTCATTTTATTTGTAGAGCATTTGTCTCTATCCATCTCATTTCAAAGCTGCTACACAGAAATACAAGTATTTGTCTTTAATGCCAAAGGGAATTGTGGCTAGATAAATCTTATTCAGTTAATAATTCAGAAAATGAGACACAGATCTGTTTGTGATCAGATGAGTTCAGGAGCGGATGTGGTGATGAAGGATGGTGTTCAGGTCTACACAAGAGACTGCTACTTTATGAGATGAAAATATGTACCGCAGTGATGAATGAGAAGACACAAACATCCATAACGAACAAACACCTCTACATGGTCTTTAGGTTATTCATGCTGTTAAATGAGTGTCTTGTGGTTTGTGTGTCATTTACTGACTCTGTTTTCCCTCACAGTGCTGTGGTTTTGACTCACCTCTGGTTTCAGAACGCAGTTTTCAACATGTTTTTGAATCCCTTTCTACATTTTTACTCTGTTCTCACACATAAGTCCTGATCCAGCAGCGGTGTTTCAAGCAGCAGATTTGTAATTAAAATGAATAAATGTTTCTAATAAATGTAAGTAAAGCTGATAAAGCATGTGAGGTTGAGTCCCGTATCATCCACTGTTTGTATCTTGACTGATATTCATCTGTTCACTCTTATTTCACTGCAGCTGCTCAATCTGACAAGGTTCAGTGTTTTACTCTTCTGTCTTCATGTGTTTCTGCCGTACTTAAATCAACAAGGAATATAGAAACAATCAATGATTACAATATTACAAACATTTAATAAATTATTAAAACATTTCTGATAAAATAGCAAATACTCCAGACATCCGT